>NW_026944036.1:153501-374297 GCF_033296635.1 Dichotomopilus funicola
GGCAGGTCGTGGCTATTTTTCCATGTTAGACCCCCCCCCCCGCCGGAGGCCTGGCCGCACTTGGAAGTGTTCGCTGCCAGTATTCAAGCACCTTTGCCTGACATTCCGAGTTCTTTTTTTCCCTCTCCTTCTTTTCATCCAGTTGGTGTTGTTCCGAAAGCCTGCCTTACGTTCCTGCCGTGTCATTGTCTGGGCACCGCATTACCTGCCCCTCCTCGCGGCACCGTACCTTCCACGTCCGGCTGCGCTTGTTCTGTCTCCGCCGTTGGTCCTTCCTGCAGAGTAAAGACAGTTCGAGGAAGTCGCAGCCTTTAATATATGCCCTTTCCTTTAATTGACCAACCTCCCCTGGTCGCTGCCCGGTCTCGGCCAACCATCCATCCATCTCTCCCTCTTGCGTCGCCTCACACAGCAAGCGTCCCCTAAAAGTTCTTTGGTCCCTTCCATATCGTTCTTGACACTTTGCCTCGCCTCTTTCGCAACGGCCCACCCTCGAGCAAGTGTCCATCGTTCCACTCCTGGTCGACCACCACGACCCAAGTCCGATACGGTGCCGCACGATAGCACGCCACGCTCCCGACTGCACCGTCACCTGGATCCTTTCCACTCCCCTAGGTTTTCAGAAGGTCCCGGCTGGTCGGGTCCGGGCTCGTTAGAGAGGGCCGCACTTGGGACTTTGAGAATCAGGAAACATCAGAGAAACCGGGAAAAAAAGTCATATCCGCCCCCTTGAAGGCACAAGGCTCTGGGGTGTTTGACATTTCCGTCCCTTTCTCGGTGTACTTACGGAAACTCTGTACACCCCGCAACCGTCGTGGGAAAAGAAAATCCACCGTTGGAATTTGTCCTCTGTTGCGTGGACCAGTCAGTCGTTTCCGGCACATCCAAGCTGAACGAATCCCCCGTCACCAAACGCCGCCGCCACGCCCGTCGCTACCGAGACTTTCCACAGAGCCGATTGTGTTTGTCCTTGCGGTCGATGGGAAAAGGTTGAGGCCACCAGCTGAATGGGCGGAACTCAAACTGCTTATCACACAGCTTGGTAGTAGATGAGAAGCGTTTTCAAGACACACCACTGCGAAAATATCATCAGCGCGACTCTTGTTCCCGGCCCAGAAAGTGCCAAATCAACCAGACGTCCAACGGACTCGATTAGCCAAAAGGGTTTGGAGTCCACTGACCTCAGCTTTTTGGACAGCTATCCGGTGTCCAGTCTCATAAGCTAGCAAGGTCCGAAGCGGCCCCAAGGATTGACGGCCGACTCTTGCCACCCGAACTGAAGGGACAATTGTTTACCCCAAGCCAACTCGGAGTTGGGACCTCATCACACCGAAAACGCCAACCGGCAACTGTCAAACGACACAATAGACCCATTTCCGCACATCAAGGCTCCCGAGCTCACCCCGCGCCCCTAAACTTACCAACTTCGGCATTTCGAGCGAACGCTGGCGCGAAATCAACTGCGAGGTTGCACAGTGACTTCCAAAAACAGTAGCCGCGGGATCCCCCTGTTCAGGCTTCCCACGACCACTTTGATCGGGTTCCAAAAGTTTTGGGGGTGTGTGCCGAGCCCTCGACGAGGCCGCCAGGAGTCGCCTTTCGTTCCTCTGGTTCCATTGCATTCACCACTTGGTTCGAGTGGTCGTGCGTTGCAGCAAAGCTCCCCACATAGCCATCCCCCCCCTTGCCCCCCGAGACTCGTCCGTCCGGTCATCATACCTTAAAATCCAGGGCGTGCATTCAAAAGCCAAAAAGTCACGGCTGGTTAAGTCTCCAGTCGGAATCTTTCTCCTCGGATCGTCCCCTGAGTATCAACTGCAGGAGCGTGTTTCCATTGGCTAGAGACCCCCACGATTCGCTTGTCGGTTGGCTCAGCTTTTCTTCTTTTCAGAGATCTGCTGGGGTCATTTATATCTGGAGCACGATTTGCCGTGGGTTTGACCCGTCGACGAATTTCAAGCTGACGGTGGCTTCGCCATATTCCTGTGCGTCGAATTCTGAGCGGCATAACGCTGCGACCGTCGAAGAAGCTTCGTGACTCAACGCACACACTCGGTTTATAATCAGACGATTGATCGAGCGGTGCGGTTCACTGTTCTTATTATTTCCCATCTTCTCACTGCCATTTCACGGCGGCCTCCGACCCCCCTGCAGCCTTTCGGCCCTTGCGGGACGACGCCGAAAACGCACCCTTTCCATCATCTTAGGGACTCCATCCGGCACGCCGTAGGAGCAATCCTTTTGTATGGCCGCTGTCGTTCAGCCTTCTTCAAAACCAACCTCGACCCCTCGGACAGCTACCGGCCTTGCCACACCCCACACCGTCCCACGCGCACGCACAGAGCTCATGACGGATATCATGTCTTACCAGTACCCCCCGCCGCCGAACGGCGCTGACCTGGACATGCCATCAGCTGGCTACTTGCCCAACTACACGGTGGCATCGCATTCATCCTCGGGGATGGACCCTGATGCCAGGGATCGGGCGGAGCTGAGGCGGCCGATATCAACATCAGTCGTCGGACCATCACAGGTTCACCCACAACAGCAATCCCCATCGCAACAATCGGGCCCTGCTGGGCAAGATGCCTCCGCTGAAAGGCGGCGGAACAAGCTGGGCTATCACCGGACTTCGGTCGCATGCGGTAAATATCGAGTTGGGTTTCCGGAAGTTTTGGTGGATTTGCGGCTAATACGAATTTGTAGGTCATTGTCGTCGGCGGAAGATTCGGTGCGTTCCGTCTCCGAACGATGGTCAAGGACGTTGCATAAACTGCATTCGCTTGAAAAAAGAGTGCAGCTTCTATCCCGTAGATCAGCAGCCACCCGTGGACACGAGGCAGAAGTCGGGGTCACGATCCTCCGCCAGCACGAAAGTCGCATCCGCCTCCTCATCACCTTCCATGCAGCCGGGCATCCCGTCCGATATCCATGGGCAACAGCAACCCTACCCGCACTTGACGATGCCGTCTGCCCAGAACATGGCCCCGCCCATGAAGCCCACTGGGAGCGATGGCCATTCGACTGACTCCAAAGGTAAGCGCCCTCTTACTTGGAACCAGAACAAACCGCATCATAGGATGGCTCACTAACCTTGTTCAAGTACCTTCGAGTGTACCCAGCACACGGGGATACGAGTACGGACATCATGGAATGTCCAACTGGATGTCGGCGGACACCAGCCCTAGCTCCTCCAAGCCGGGCGACGTGAATGGGGCTTGGCGGTCGTACCCGGGCGACTCGCCCATCACACCTGCTTTCTCACCTTACACCCCTCATGGCCCGTCTCACTCCGCCACTTGGTCGGCATCTGTGGGCTCTGAGCCGTCATCACGAGACGACATCGCGTGGTCCTCGTACCCTGCACCTCCTAGGTCCATGTCGTTTGGAGGCGAAAATATGAACGGCCACCAGCAGTATCCTCCGATCTCACAGCTTGGCCACAATGCTGGCCGCGGTTACGATCGCAAAGCCAGCTCCGTGTCTGCCGATATGTATTCGCCTCCGATTGCCACTACCATCCCTGGAATTGAGACGGTACCCGGCACGACACCGGACCAAAACGTTTCTCTATCGGCGGGCGCCGTACCCCCGTCGAGTTATGCGTCGTGGCAGCAATCGTACTCGTATTCAAAGCCGGGTGAAGCATATGGCGGGTGGTATGGGGAGGCGGGTGAACAACACTCGTCGGGGCATGGACAGCACCCCTCCAACGTTTATTACGGGCGGTAATCGCAAGACCGTCGCGCTGGTTCTCTGTCCGGTGTGCCGAGTCAATTGCTGTGTCTGTTATCGACGGATCTCATTTCACTCTTTTCGCTGGAGAGACTCTCTTGCGCAGGAATCGGAAATTTCTCTTTCCCTCCGCTCTGGTGCCCCGGCCGAGTATTTAATTGTCAGCGGTGTCCCACGAGTTTTCCGGATTGGGCAAAACATGCACGACGCGAGTTTTCGAATCCGGGACGAAGTCTGAGCACAATGTTGCCCAAGAACCGGATTGGGACATTTGCGACAAGGGGCGTGGTAATCTTTGAGTTTGGCCTCGGTCAAGTTTGGTTTGCTGCTGCACGCCGCCCAAAACGATCGTGGCTTCTCCTCAATGAAGACGAACTGGGCAGTATACGGAGGGGCGGCCCTGTGGAGTCTGCGTAACTAACTCACTCTGGGAAAAAGAGGAGGAGATCCGCCTGCCACTGCGAGGCCGATAAACGACGGTTCCCCCGTGTTCCCGACTTGTCGGATGACAGTGGCATTCAATATCTTGACCGGCCTCGTCGGGGAATTTTTTTCGAAGCGCCCAACGTTTTGACGAAATGCGCTCCTCCATGAATTTCCTTTTTTTTCATTTCTTTCTGTTTTTCTTCGCTTTCCCGCTAGCCCTTTCTTCGCAACCTGTCTATTGCTCCACTGGGGAATTGCCGCTTTTCATATCGGTCGCACAAGTGAGCTCCGCTGAGGCTAGCGCGAAGCTCAACAAGGAAACGGGGACGGCACGGCACGGCACGGCGCGGGGCGAGATCGGGAGGGCAATCCCCACCTTTCCCGCCTTCGGCGAACAGGTGGAGACCGGCACACGCCCGAACAAGTGGAGCCAGAACCGCGACGGCGCCGGAGGTGGAGACTGCCACCGCCGACCTTCCGCAACGACACGGATGGAAGACTTGACGAGTATAGAGCACCGCCGGGGCGATTTCGAAATTATGGGCTATGTTACAATGAAACTTTTGGGATAGGTGGGATAGAAGGAGGTGGTCATTTTGCGGGTCTCGGAGGCTTGTAAAACGACACAGCACGGGTAATTTATTTCCTTGATCTGTCTTTTTCTCCTCTTTTGTTTTTTTGCTTACAATGTTTTGTTGTTTGGTTTCCAAGTGGGATGTTTTTCTTCCCCCAAGGTTGCAATGGGCTAGGCAAAAATGGCGGTGTGTTTTTTGGCTTTGGGCGGTTCACGACATGCTCTCCTTTCTAGTCTTCTCTGCATGCTTTCTGTCTTCATCTGTATTTTATCTGTATTTCGGTCTAATAAAATGGTATTGGGCCTGGGAATGACATGGGGACTAATGGCCCTCATGCCAGAGGTTAGAGAGATAGTGGGAAATCAGGGTCCTGAAACCGCTACAACAATGCTTTCCGTTCAATGATATCAGTTCCTCGTCCCTCCAGCTGATGCGAAATGATAATCTCAGCTTATGTCTCGCCCTTCGTTGCATTGGACCTTACAGCCTAATTGTAGACTAGTAATTCTGCACTAATGTCATTTGAACCCCTAGCCGTTGGGGAATATCAACGGCAAAGAATTGCGGGCCTATGGCTCGGACACATTCACAACCAAGCAGTCTGCACCCAACCACCCGTATGCTGCACCCCAGACTTTCAACATGCATGCTTCCAATTATAAACCATTTTCTTGCTAAGTAACGCCGGGCATTCGGCATCTTCCACCCACACCTCTTGGGAGAAAATTGCTCCTGCCTATCTTTTATGTGGTGGTACCTGATGAGGCCGGGTTCCGATTCCCCTGCATGTGTTGTGCTAGGGCGTCCGTGCATCTCTAACAATAATTCGTCGTGGGAAGGGTAATAATTTATCTATGTTGAGTAGCAAAGATACTAGATATCTTCTAGTCATAAAAAAGTTGTAGCCCGTTCCGTTTCGGGTGTCCTGTTACAAAACCCTCTAGCAGAATGTAAGAGAGAGCCCCCTGGCAGTGTCAGGAGTACCCGAATGTAACCTCGGAGAAATATAGTGTATTTCTCTCGCAGCAGCATTGAAATTGAACCCCCTTGACACTCGGAAACATGCAAGTCATACTTTAACGGGCGGATTCCCGCTCGGGTGCGTGGCTTTGGCCGTCTTTGTTTTGTTCGGTTACATTATAGACACTCGGACTGCAGAGGACAAATAATTCGTTTTCCAAACAAGTCCCTTGCGGGACGAAGTACCCTGCTAGAGTTGAAGGTCTTTGCCGCCTACTTGTGCAAGCAAAGGGCACAACGACCCTGAGCGGGAGGAACCTGTAAAAAAAACTCCGGGACCCCTGAACGCAAGGACGTTGTGTTGACGGGGAAGAAGAGGACCCTGCAACCGGAACGTCTCTCACCCGGCATGAATCCCAAGTTAACTTTACCCCTTCATATCGTTATTTTTGTATCTTGTTCGCAGATAATCAGTGATCAGACACAGGCTCTAATTATAATTATTCATTAGTAACTAAAATAGAGAGGAAATTAGAAAAGGGTTAGTAAGAAAAGAAAAAGCGCTCCGAAGCATCGCGTGACGCGCACGGTCCTCTTTCTTTTATTTATTGCCCCCCTTAAACGCAGAATGGAAACGCTTTACACTACACTTAGACCACCTCGGTCCCGAACCCGAGACTGAGACTACTGTTGGCTACGTATGTCTTGAGAGAAAGAGAACAAAACCACTGAGCTGAGAGGCGCGGAGCGTTGAACATTGGGCATCACCGAGCTGAAGCCAAGCTAGGCCAAGCCAGACAAAAGGAAGAATAATAATCAATCGGTTCAAGCATACGTACATCTCAAAAAGCTCATGTTCCACAACGACCCCATGTCCTTCCTCGTCAATGATACCCAACCCAGCGTCCTGGGCCTATGGGAGTTTTCCTCCCTGTATCTATGGGGCGCGCGAGCTTATTTTCCGCCTTGTCTTTTTGTTTGTGGCCTGCAGGCCGGTGGGTGGGTGGGTAAGTTGCAGGTAGGCGATGGGGGCTGACGTACCCCTGGATGCGGAGAGCGTGTGCGTGTACGCTGTACTAGTGTACGTACTATGTAGTACATACGTGGGTTGAAGGGGGGGTGTAAACGCTCCTAGGTGGCGGTCGGGTTATACACTATTGTGGAAAAAAATAAGGAGGTGTGGATGAGCTGAAGCGCAGGGCGGAGGCACAGGGCGCGGGCGGCTGGCGTTGGTTAAAGCCGAGAGGCGTGGATGGGATGCGAGCTGGGATGCGGGTGCGGGAGCGTGGGTTGTGGGTTTGTGGGCGTGGTGCGGGTGCGGGGGATGCGGGCGGTTCTGGGGAGTTGGGGTAAGCATTGCTTAGGGGCTTCTTGGACCTTGTTGGTTTGTCCGGGGAGCCGGGTTGTGGAAGTTGGATTGGATTGGATTGGATTGGTGGGGTTTTGGATGGGGGTACAACGTGGAAAGAGAAAAGAGGGGATTTGTTGGGGAGTTGAGCAAGAGTTTATGTGTATAGAGAGACTCGGGTATTGAGAGAATGTGGGATCAAATTGATCGTTTGAGCGGGACCATGTAACACGACAAGCAAGTCATGGTCGCCCGAAGGAGTGGAATGTTTGGTGAAAAAGAGGTAACGATACTCAGCGCTAATTACTCAACCAAATTCCATAACAACACTATCATCGCAACATAGCTCACCAGGCTCAACCCAACCAGCAACCCGACACTATTCCCACTCGTCCTAAACTTCTTCTTGACCACCATCTGTGGCACCCTCCCACTACTCCGTCGCCGCTGCCGCTGTTCATGCTGTAATCGCCTCCTCAACGCCCCTTCGTCCCTCGCCTGTCTAATCTCCAACCCCCCTTCCTCGTCTTCCTCCTCCTCCTGCTCTTCCTGCCCTCCTTCAACTCTCACCTCTCCTTCTCCATCGGAAGAAGCAGAAGAAGAGGAAGAAGAATCAGCCTCCTCGCTATCAAAGAACTGCCGGTTGCCCTCGTAGCGACGATAGACGGCGACGAGGAGCACGGCGGCGCCGTAGCAGGCTAGTAGGGCGCCAAGGGGGTAGAACTCGGAGGTGAAGATCTTAAGCACGACAAGGGCGAAGGAGAATTGGGAGAGGGCGGTGCGCATGTAGGCGCCTTCGAAAGTGCGTTGGGCGGCGCGGATTTCGACGAGTCTGTGGAGGTTAGTTGCTTAGGGTCAGGTGTGAGAGAATATGAGGTGAGGTGATGGAAGTGAGATGAAACATGGTGAGGTATAATCGATGCGTGTGATGAGGATGAGTGAGCTGGTGGCATGAAGGGAATTGGAATGAGGTGAAGGGAAAAGGGTGACGAGATGCGATGAAAACTGAACTAAATGAAACTGCGCAGAAGAGACGAGATGCCCGCCGAGGCCGATGATACGACGGGATGAGGGGCCCGGCCGATGGAACGGTCTCTTGCCGCCGGCGCTCACGTGCCGGCCCGGTCTCGGCCGGGTCTCACTGCCGGGACACCGAAAGTTGGACAAAAGATGGAAATAACGACAAAAAAATCACAAGATCTTACTCTTGGGTGGTCAAGACCACAGACCGGGCCCGATGCAGGCGCAGGTGAAGGTGGTCTTCAGGATGCGGGTGGAGGGCCTATAAAACGGTGCAAACAGCGGCAAAACACATCAGCTGGTCATTCATCAGAGCGCGGGTGCAAGTGCAAGCGCAAACGCAAACTCATAAAACTCGTAGAATCGCTCATGAAATCATACCTCAAGCATCGACGCCATCATGGCTGGCTGGTGGGCTGCAGACCCGAGTCGTACTCAGCGTGAGGTGTGAGTGAGATGATGTTGGTTTGGTGTCTCTGAATCCAGGAATGCGGCACAATGGCGTGATGCGCAGAACTTGGGTTGACAAGAGACAACCCTAACCCTGACGCCAAGTAAAAGTGGCGTGAGTGGGTCCCGACTTACACGCGACTTCTCCAACTTCACCGGCCGTGCCTGCTGTTTTCGGCCTGCCTCAGACGTACAATGGTTTATTCAATGAATTTGAACTGATATGGTTTAGAATCCCAGTTTTGTAGCAGGACGGCTCAACTTCTGGAGACATTCTTGGCTTGGAACCGGGCCGGAGCGTGAACTTCCTCGACAATTATCCAATCCTGGAGTCAAAACCAATTACTAGCCTGCCCTTTGATACTCAAATCGTCGGTATGTGTTCATTCATTCAATAGGATAACTTGAGATGCAAACAATGGAAACTTGAAACAAACCAACATCTTACCATGCACCTTTGTGTCTCACACTGTTGACATGTGACGCCTTTGAGGACCCGGCGTGAGCCGTGTCTTTGAGCCGCGCGCCTGTATCTGGCGCATGAGAGCTGTATATTTGTTGCCTTAGTCCATTCCAGATGTTTGTGGTGCGGTTTATGCGGAGCTTAAAGATGGTGGCCTCCCCGTGGCGGTTGAATCGTGGATATTTTCTCACAATACACCGCTCAGATTGACTAGCCCGCCGATGAACTATGCTAGCGAAACCCCTTTTCTTTATTCCGCTCCTGACCTTTTGCATTATAATTAGGCTCGCAGAACGAGAACAAGATCAGCTTCCAGCAGCATAACGAGGGCCAAAACAAAATAATGTCCCAAGCAAACAACGGTTCCAGTTCTCCACGAACGACGAGATGGAGACTGGCTGCGCTCAAGGTTTTCCAGACGGCAGCCTAACAACACTTCCCACTCGCGGGAAACCGGGGCTGCTAATCCATCTAGCGAAGACAAATACCAAATAATGGACACCCCACCCCCCATCCGCATCCTCCGCGCCTTCTCTCCCGAGACGCAAATCTCCCAGTTCCGGCCCACAGACCCAGTCTCACGAGCGCCCACACCCCTCCTGACCAACGATATCCGTCACGCCGCAGTCTACCATGCCATGACATGTGCTCTGGCACTCGTAACTTCCAACGAGGGTCCGTCGGGGCTGCATTGGGCGGGGGCATTGGCTGAGGAAGCGTGGTACGGCCCGCAGGGCGGTGAGGATGAGGACTGGTCGACAAAGCAGTTGGAAAGGATGAAAATGGCGGAGGAGGGGTTTATGGGGGCCTTACGGGAGGAAGGGGTGAGCGTCGTTTTGTGGGAGGGAGGGAGGCTAGATGAGGGGTTTAGGGGGCAGGCTAATCCCTGGGAGACGGGTGTTTATGGGGAGGGCGATGGGGATGAGGAGGGAAAGGGTTCAGGTTGGAATGAGGTGTTTGTGAGTAACTTTGTGAGTTCCCTGGGTCCTTTTCCTTCCTTCCTTATTCCTTTCTTCCTCCCTCCTCCCCCTTCATCCTCTTACTATGTCATGCACTAACAATTCAGATGGTCGTCGCCATGATCGAAGCCAAACGCTACTCCCCAACCAGCGCCGACAGGCGCGACGCCTACCCCCGCTTCATAATTGAGCTGGTCCTTACCTTGGCCCACGGACTGGTGTACTGCTTTATTAAATATCTGCGGGAGCACTCCCCTCCAAACCCCCTTAAGCAGCGGCTCCTCCCGAAAGGTCTGGACCAGATGTGGGATCAAGCAGTGTTTCAGGGTACGCTTGTCTCATTGAAGACGCCAGGCCATCCCATGAATAATTGGCAGTGCGGAGTGTTGTGGTTTGAGAAGGATATTGGTGCGGGGGATGGTAGAAGGGGGGATAGTCGAGGCCCTTTGGGGGCGAGGAAGGTGGATTTTACTAAGATTATTCTGCTTTTTAATCGCTGGGATGGTACCGAGACGGATCCGCTGGTGGATCGCAGCGATCTGGGTAAGCCTTCTGATTTCTTTCTCCTTCTTTTTTTCGTTTTCTTGGAATGATCATTGACAGAGATACAGAGTGGGTGCCGAGGTTTCTCAAGAATATCCCTCTGTTGGAAGAAGAAGTCGAGCAGAATATATATTGGGCTGTTCATGGACAGAAGGCGCACTTTCATAACTGTAAGGCATGGACGTGGGGCCTTTAGTGAGGAAGGATAGTGGAATTTTTTGAAGCAACTAGTATAACTGGGGCTTAGTGGTGATCATGCCCCGATGTTGCCTACTTACATCTCAAAGTCGGGTGACTGGCTTCTTTGTCATGGCGCTGACCGACTGGCAAGGTCGTGCGTGTGACCGACAAATATCTTGAACCCTTTGTTCCCTACCGAGTCACACCACAGTTTAGACCATCATGGGGCTGGTCGGGCGAACTGCGATGCCCATTTATAACCAAAGATGGGGGATTAACTGGATTTAGTCTCTTTTCTTCCTAAAGGATACCATATCCGGTCCACGCTCAAAAACGAAGAAATGAATACTTCCTGATCACCAAGCAACCAGGCGGTATCAGCACGGTCTACACTATCCTCAATGATAAAAACAACCAAGATCAGCTCAAAAGCTATGTCACCAAGCCAGTGGGGAGATGAAACCTCCCACGGAAGTACAGCCGGCATGGAAGAGGATCCTCTAAATAAGGCCGCGGACGATGTATATAATTGTGCAATATCGTTGCTGAACAGCGGCGTCAGTATTCGCGCCCTCACCAGCCTGTGCTGGTCGATTTTGGAGTCGAAGGGCGAGGAAGGCCGTTTTCTCTCCTGGATGCCCACGACTGAGGAAGAAATGCGTAAGTGGGTTACAGTTTGGAAACGTCGGGATTACCCTCAGATTTGCGGCTGATCAGAAAGCACCGGTCATTTTTAGATTCTTCCGCCCGACCAGCAAGGAGCGTGACGCGGGGGAGTTGGCGTTCAACAAAAGCGTAAGTGGACGAATTCCCGGTGAATCGTGTTGATTCGGGTTGATAAAACCCCGAAATGATCAATTCTTTATTGACTCATGGTAGATGATGAACTATATTGTCCAATCCAACACGGCTAGGAAAGCGGTAAGCGGCGAAGAGTCGAAACAAAGTAGCGACGCTTACTACGGTCTTATGTTTGACATGGTAACTATGACTGCCGGTCAACTTATTGACTACTTTGTCTTCCACCTTCCTGGGCAAGACAAGTCCCCGTTCTACGAGGACGAGCTCCGGGAATTTGACGACCGTGGCCTAACCTATTGGGGCCGCAACTGGCAGAGAACCGTGTTTGGAGGCACTATCAAAAGCTTCGCGGAGGAGGACCATTACTTACAGCACAAACAAAGCGGGACCTTGGTTCTGTGCATCCCAGACGATAAGATCAAGACTCGAGAAAGAAACTGGATCATCGATAAGAGTGCAATTCAGGAGGTTGTTGACTATAGTAAGTGACGACTCAGCGTTACACCACGTGTCAAAACATGAGCGTGATAATTAATGCTATAATAAAAGAACATGAATTTGACATGCCTTTGGCGCTACCCCTTTCCACAAGAAACATGAGAGAACTGGGGTTCATACCGAGCCGAGACCAGTCGATGGACAAGATCAGACACGACACTGCCATGAAGCGCGTAGAATCCAAGAAGGCCAAGGCGACCAAAACGAAATCAAAATCTTCGGACGGGCACGCCAGTACCAAGGACCGCCAGATGATTGTCAAACCTCGCCAACAAGCGTTATCTGAAGTGAACGAGCGCTCCGAGTTGGTCATTACTCCTCCACCTCTACCTTCTCGTTCCCGCCCTCGTTCCCGTTCTCGTCCCCAGCCTTCTCGCCGTCGCGACGATGGATACGGTCGATCACGAGATCGGTCATCTGCCGGGGGACATAGTGCCATAGAACCGGAGGCTTATATTGAAGCCCAGCCTCCAGTATCGCCGGCAGGAACACCAATGGGCAGTTACTATGGTTCTCGACCGTACACATACATGGCACACCCATCCCACCCAGAGACATATGTCGAACACTCACCACAATCGGCGCCGTACATGGGTCAACCGTATCAGACGGAGGAGTATTTTCCTCCAACTGGGCGTGATTTCCTACCTCGTCGTAGGGTGACTAAACGCTACGGGCCTTGATGAGGCAAGGACAAAAGCAACGGACAAGGAGGGAAGAATTGGATACGTGAGTAAAAAGCAAAGGAAAAAAAGAAAAAAACAACAACCAATGTTATAACAGCCTGGGTTAGGTCATGGGTGTCTAGGTTGGCTTGGCAATGGAAGGAACACGATCAATTATGCTATCCTTTTGAAATGCTGTAGAAATAAAGAATAACAGAGATTGGTGCCGTATAATGTGGCTGTATAATGCAATTAATAGATACCATACCGCGATCCGACTCACTGATTTTCATCTTCAACGCATTGTAATGAAGGCCGGTACTATGGCCCAGGATTTTGGTCTGCTGTTACCCGTTCCTCCTCATTTGGTGTCGCCCTTTGGTGTCATATCCCTATTCATATGCACAGTGTTAATGATGCTGTGACCTCGCTTCTTTGTCCTTATATTCCATCAAACCACTTGACAGTCCGTACATGTGACAACCACTCTTTATCAAAAACCACAGCTGAGAACATCATCAGACCAGGCTATCCAGTGACAGAGATTACCATGACCGTGTTTGTGTTGTATCTGTCCATAGGAGGCAAGTCATGTGATCCGGCCGGCGATAAAGGGTTCAACAACTAAAAGCAGACGACCGTCCCGTCGTAGCCACCAAACTCGCAGCTGAAATCTCTAATTATAAGACATCCATCCCCCGTTTCGTTCCGGGCTCGTATATTGAACACCATCAACCAGTGCCACATCTATCACTTGTAAAAAGTAAAAAGAAAAGAATCCGACAAGATGCCGCTGTACATAGGCGGCAGGGCTCAGACAGACAATGGGAAGCTCATTACTTGCCTGCAACAGTTTGTGTTGAACATGCTGAAGGCTGGAAAAGGCTTTGGTGTATTGGTGGAGCTAGGCGTGCGTGCTTATAAGGAGCGGAACGCGACAATGGCTCCCGAGGGCAGCGTCATGGAGTGGGCGGCGGGGTTTCTTGATTCAGATGGTATCAACATCGTGGTGGACGACAAACTGGCATCCCCGGCGTTGTTATGGTCCGAGATGGGTTCCCATCCAGTGAAACTGAAATTGGGCCACATGGTAAGTACTCAATATGATAAATCAAGTTTATCACTTCCTTGGTGACTTGTATCAAAATCAATGGAACTATTAACCTTTAGACCTAGGCACTAGTCGCAATAGAGAGGAACGAGGCCGTCCGAAAAGATACCAACGGGAGCGGGGGCTATTACAACTCTGTGTTCGACATGGTGGTCATGATGGCGGGCGAATTAGTCTCCGCCTTTGTTTACTTTATCACCAAGGGTCCCAATAACCAGGCTTCGGCGGTATTCCAAACCAATTGGGGGGAAGAGTGGCAGAGGGGCATGTTTGGAGGCGTCATCGTGAACTACGAGATTCCTGGCCACCGTTTAGGACCTCATCAAGGGGGTAACTTGTTGCTGCGGAAGAGCGGGAAGACCTTCAAAATCGGCCGCACGTCTATCCAGAATGCGGTAGATAGAGGTAAGTGGGGTTTGACATGTATGTGGTGAGTTTTCAAAATTAACTAACGAAACATGATAGAGTTTAATAATAAGAATCTGGCTGTGGGTGTGGGCAACGAAACTCGCACGCCTGAAAGAACCCTGAAAAAGGTTCGGACAGCTAAGATATCAGGTCAGTTTGAACGGGGGTCTGTTTGGGTATGAAGACATCTCAAAAAGCATGGGTGTTCATACACTGCATGTAAGCCCAGAAGAAAAGGGAGACCAGCCAAATGGTGTAAGAGGTCGTTATATTGTTGGTAGATAAGAATCAGCAAAACAGTGCTTGTATCGATAAAAGAATAGACGGTAGTAGTTAGTTAGACTCCTGAGCCAATACTGAGCGCGGATGTGATGTTGGAAACGTTGGTTGCCTAGGGTTGTGAGGTTAAAGCATATTGTAGTATATTGTGGCAAGATATTATATTAAACTTAACACATTAACAACAGAGAGCGCCAGAAGAGTATAAAACACCATCTTAGGACACTGTGGTATCACATGCTTGTGACAACCTTTGTCGAGCGCTTGGAAAAGCCTAAGTGCTGCTAAATTCATCCTTTGCGGTTGAACAAATCCCAGCCAGCTGGGCCATCAGACTGGGTACGTCACGGGATGCGGCATGGCTCTAACCACCAGCTACATGTGACTGCGAGCCGTCCCGTACCAGCTTTGAGCTCGAAGTTGGCCGCTGGTATATACGGAGCCATGAACACCGCTGGCAGGCTCGTTCCTCATCTCTCGCTTAACGAAAACATTCACACACACCTCGCTGAGCTAATTCTCTCCTCCCGTATTCACTTCCCTGCTATCCAACAAACCACCAGCCATGCCCCTGCACGGCCAACCTCCCATGCCTCCCCCCAGACGACAGCAGCCGCCTGGCTACCCAAACAACAATTACCATTACCCACGAGACCGGGCACCGAGACGACCGTCCAGCGACTCAAGCATCGACAGTTGGCTGGAAGAAACCCACAACAACGCACCCCCATCGAGGCCCAAATACGATCTTCCCCCAACTAGGGCTCCCGTGCCTGCGAGAGAGAGTGCGCCACTCCCGCCGGGTTTGCCAGTACAGCCGGGTCCGCCACGGAGCAGCGGTAGAGATAACCGTTACCCTCCCGTCGAGCCTATTACACGGGGTAGACAACCAACCAAGGCACCGTTCCCAGAAAGGGGTAGAGATGCTGCTGCTGCTGCGCCGCCGCCGGCAGCGATGGATGTTGTGTGGGGAGGTACTGCAAGACCTCTTCCCCTTCCCCGCCGGGGGGTGAATGATGATGACAACAGGACTGAAACGACAATTGTGCGGGATGTAAACCCGGCTAGGGTGCTTCCACAGCCGCGTGAGAGGCGGCATGACGAGTCGTGGGAGCTGAGGGTGGATGGATCGGTGGGTAATTCCCCCGCGGCTCATTTCATACACGGTAACGGTAAATTTGCTAACCTGTAATTTTTATACGCAGGGTGTTTATGAGATTTCGTATGGTTCCGACGGCAAGCCCCGGCACCGCGGACATGACCTTGACGGCCGACGCGACCGACGCGAACAAGCCAGCTGCAGTCTCGTGTTCGAGATGCCCGGTTGCGATGTGAGGTTGACGATACACCCTCGATCAGATTCCTTAAAAACTCGGAAAGATACGACCCGATCCAGAGGCAGAAGGTCGGGCATCGATGTATACGTGGTGCCGGAGCCGGTGAGGCGCTGTGTCAAGGAGGTGAGGTATTTGTATTACAAGTGAGGAAGACGTATAAGCTAGGACGGCCATTGAGCCCGTGGAAAAGTCACATAATTAGAACAGAAACTGAATTATTTATTTCATAATTAGAGTATTTGAAGCCCTGCACTCCGCGTTCTCTGTATTCGTCTCCATTTTGACTTCCCAAAATTCCTTGTAGCAGAACAGTGCATGAACCTCCCAACAGTCATGCGGCTAGGTCTGAGACAGATGCAACCACAGTGCATTTCACCACTCTTTTTATTGTCCAATTCTACGTCGCATATACCGTCGAGGCCAAGACGACCAGCCCGCGCCGTCCTGTCTGAAGTTACACGTAAGGCCGGGCCAGGCCGGGCGGCCACGTCCGGGACCACCAACGTAGACCCACCGACCGGGTACGTGGGGGCTGATAACAAGTTGTATGTACTTGAGATTTAGAAGCGTGGGATATTGATCCAGCTAGTAGTTTGGGGGCTTTTAAAATCACTGGCCCTGGCTGGGTCGGCCCCGTCTGAAGACATCGTCGACAAAAATACCGGCCGACGTCCACCTGTGGCCGCGTTTCTGGTAGGATGGTTGATCGTCGTAACCAGGGTTGAGACCAGATGCTGATGAGGATTGGGATGATGTTGAGGATATTGTAACGGGGTTTTGGGGTTGGATGGGGTATAAGACTTGGTATATTTGGTAGAAGAAAACAGACAAATTAGATCAGTCATGGTATCCCTTCTCCTCATATACGTTCTATCAACCTCTACGCTGGCGTAGTACCCCTTTTGACACCCCTTTTCACTTTCTCAATATCATGCCTTCTCAGAAACACACGCACCCAGCCACAGCCCACGACAAAATGCCCCCATCTCACCCCAACGGTACGAAAAAAAAGCCACGGGCTGACACGCCCTCCAGCAGCAGCACAAGCATCTCCTCCAACTCCGACTCGACATTTTTCAATCCCCGCTCTGAATCAACAACTACCGCCACTAACAACACATACGACTCGTTAGCCCGTGGTATCTTTGACCCTGCGTTATCCCTGGTAGAGAGCGCTGAAAGCCGTACTATGCTAGCCAACCTGGGCATGGCTGCCGTCTACAACCCAGAAGGCGGCTACGAGTACTACGATCTCAAGTTAGACATGAGGCGTTATGTGGATATCTTTCTAAGCCGGGTGAGGAAGAGGGAGGTTTCCTTGGAAATCATGAAGGACCAGGACGTTGCGGCGTGCGTTCGGCCGTCTGAGTCGAAATGGGAGGTCAAGGTGAAGGCGAAGGAGTGGGAGCCTGCTAAGGCGGGCATGTTTTGTTTGAGTCAGATGGTGAGTTTTGTCGGGTTCTGTTCTTAATTCCTGTCCATGTCTTGTACTAACCACTGCTGCCAGCTGTTACGCCACGCTCTCCGCGTAGAAACAGCTCGTATAAATAGTGAAACAGATCAAGCGGCGGCACGGTACAAAGATGCATACCGTAACCACAAGTTCGAGATGACCATCGGGATGGCCGAGGCGATTGCTGACATGTTTGTTTTGTTCCTGGCGATGGTGAAGGAATCCAACTGGGATATGCCCGACGACTTTGAAAAGGTTCGCTGGGGCGGCAAGTGGAGCTTAGGGGTGTTCGAGGGGACGATCAAGTGTCTTGAGGAGCCGGGGCACAAGTTGGGCTTCTACCAGGGTGGGAGGCCGGTTCTGTACGCGTCGCCTGTTTGGTACGGGCCGCCAGACCAACGCGGCCGTGTCAAGGTCACGGTTATTGATGAGAATCACATCTCCAAGATTGTTCGCGGCAGTGAGTAGTCTTTCCGTATAAGCCTCCAGACCTATGAGAAGACCTGCATCTGACATCCGAGCTAGAATTCGACTGTAGCAAGCCCCTGGTCCGTGTCAACGAACCGTCAACCGATCCGGACAAAAGAATCCGCACAATGGACGCTGTCCGCCTCGAGGAGATCAAAGAGGAGATCAAAAAACGCAACGCAACGACGAAATCCCAAAGCAGCACAGCCGAGCCTAAGACCAAGCCAAATTCCAAGCCCACCGATGCTCTGATTGTAGCCCCAAAGTCTGCACTCATCGTATACAAGCCCCTCGTCATACCCGAGCCTCCCGAGCCTCTCCCCGAGCAACCCCACGTCCCAGTGCCAGACGCGCGCCCATCTTCTACGATCAACCCGTTCGAGCGCTTTGGTTCAAGAGCCCCGGCCTTTTCCCAGCGACGCCGCGAGGACGAGGATGAAGACGTGGCTTCTGTGCGTTCTTCGAGGTCGTTGCCCCGCCGGAATTCAACCTCTAGACCGAGGCCTGACCGTCAGGCCGATGCCAGACACGACGACGACTACATTCCCCGGGAAAGAACCAGCAGACCAGCTTATGAAACAGAAACACGGGACACACCGCTATCGGCCTCTCCACCGCGTATGGACCCTCGCGAGATACCGTATAGACACCTTCGCCGGCCGTCGGTGTCAAGACCACATGCTGGGGATGACGCTGGGTATGCGACACAGCGGCAGCCTTTTTCCCGTCACCAGTCTGAGTACCACCAGGCTGAGTATCATCGAGATGAATACCACCAGTCTGGGTACCAACATCCGGTTCAGCATCCCACCCAACAACAACATCCCGAACCGCCTCACTTCAAGAACCCCTTCGCTAGTAACCTTAACACCAGCCACACTCATCCCGAATGTCCTGATCGCCCTGAGCGTCACTACCCCCCTCGTGCAGGCACCACCAACACTGGCACATCCTACGCACCGAAACGGGATCGCTCGCGCTCCAGTATGAGAGAGTCCGGTTCCGTCCCGCTTTATCGTGGAGAAAGCGATCGACATCGAGATTATGAGCGGGACCGCGAACGGGATCGTGAACGGGAGATGGACCGCGATCGTGACAGAGATCATGACCGAGACCGTGAGCGAGAGCGAGAGCGGGACCGTGGACAGGATAGACATCGAGACAGGGATTATGAGCGAGCCAGAGACCGCGAGCGGGACAGAGGCAGAGACCATGAACGAGACAGCCACCGAGACCGAGACCGACCCTCAGCACGAGAAACCAGACGTGAGCGGTCCCGTCAGCGCGAACATCTAGCAACGACGACAGCGACAGCGTACCAGGCCCATGCCCAGGCCCCGGCACGGAGCACATCCAGACAGCCTACACAGAGGGATTATAGTACAAGCACGGGACCTTACGAGGAGGCACCGTTTCAGGAGGTGAGGGTGAATTCGAATGTGCCGGTGGACGTCAGCAGGGAGGCGGGTGCGACGGTTCTCAATTTTCGTGAGAAGCCGATGAAAGGAGTGAGGAGTGCGTCAAAGGCGAGGAATATGGGGGGACGTGGGAGGCGGTAGATGGGTACGAGTACCTATGTTTAGGTTGATGATGGATCGGGTTATGGACGGTGTTTGGGCGAGTCAGGGGCTCAGGGGCTTTGGAGTAAACAAAACGCAGGGTTAGGGTTATCGTCAACAATGGGAGCATCCTTAACTTTACATTCTAACCGTCTCTAAAAAATGGCACAAACCTTTCGGCTTGTAATTAACATGTCGGTAGTGATACATTTGTAATCTGCCGAGAGGCACATAATGCTACTAGATCGGCGACCGCGCCGCAGTGTAGACGGAATGAAACCGAGCCACCGAGTAACAGCCCATGGCCGTTAATAACCCACCGGCGGGCAGTGGGGGCCTTAAACCGTTAGGGCGACCAAAATCGTGGAGTTTTACATGTTTATTAAATCATAGAAGTAATTTACATGACTTAGTGTTTCCAAAGCTGCAGGCGGCGCCGACCACCGCGGGCCGGGAGCTTGACGACGCCTGGGAGGACCGCACGTTCCACGGGAAGGTGGTACAACCTGCGGGACCCGGATGATCCGCTGGGTGTGAAGCAGGCGGGGATTGTCTGGGTGTCGTGCGGGAGGCGCGGGGCGGATGATAGGTTGAAGCGCGTGGAGGTGCCGGAGGGTTTGGTGGGGATTCCGGCGGAGTGTGAGTTCCTTTCGCTGGCCTTTTCTCTACAGAGTGTCTAGCCTTACCTGGAGCAATGGTACCTGGCTGACAAGGTATATACAGACATCGAGCTACCCCTCAACCATCGGCGCAGAGCAAGACCGTGACAAACTCCTTGCCACCAACGGCCTGCTGCGAGACCCACACACTGTCACCCGCCCCAAGGCCAAACCAGCCGCCACCAACGTCGCGGCCCCTCCCGAAAGAGCACTCCCGCTGCGTCCGGCTGGCACCAAGACGACTACTACTACTACCTCTGCGAAAGCTACGGCCACGGCTACTCCGAAGAAGGCCACGAGTACGAGTGCGAATGCAAGTGCCAATGCTACCGGGGCGGCGCGGGGTACGCAGGGGAAGGGGGCTCAGGGAGCGCAGGCGAAGATGATGACTGCGAAGAGGGGGTCGGTTGAGGGAGAGCCGTCGCGATGAGGGGGTGAACGAAGCTACGGAGGGAAGTGGGAGGTGTTAGTTAACTAAAATGATAGAGATGGTCTCTCCCTGACTTCCATGATGATAATGTTGATGATGGTGGTGATGATGGTGATATTACGAGTTCGAGAGCCGTGATGTTTTTGCAGTTGGGGCTAGCGAGGACGAAGTACCTTCGTACCTCAAAAGACCCACTCAACGACTCCAGAAATGCCCCACTCAATTGACCACCCCTGCACCTGGCCCGTGCAGAACGCCAGCAGGGGTCCGCATGCAGTATGCTTGGCGCATTCATCAATTGAAGCTTCGTGGCCTCCAAGCTCGGCCTTCAATGTTCCTTTAGCATTGCATCGCCAATTCCAACAACATCAACATCAACACTACGCCACCCACCCAACCCCCCCCGCGACACCCCGATAGCCCAACCCAGAAACCGAATAACAACCACCACAATGGCACCCAAACGTAACGCCCAAACCGCCCATTCCGTCTCCCCGATCCCCCCCACCCCCAAATCCACCACCACCACCACAAGCACCAGCACAACCTCAACCACACCAACAATCCCCACCTCCCTCCTCCCAGCCTCTCTCAAATCCAACGCCGGCGCCGGCCCGGGGCCATCAACCACTTCCCAAAGCAGTAGCACTTCTGGTGCGGGTGTACAAAACTGGGACAAGATTGTGCAAAGCGTGTTGGCGCAGTACGTAGAAACCACGCCGCAGCGGACGAAGTTGTTGGACGCGTTCTTGGGGTTTTTGGTGGTGGTGGGGGGGGTGCAGTTTGTTTATTGTGTTTTGGCGGGGAATTATGTGCGTTTTTCTCCTTTCCCTTCCCGGTTTTTTCATTCCTAAGCCTAGCGATGGCGATGTGAGTGTGGATGGAAGAGGGAGGTAGATGCTAACGTGGTTTGGGAACAGCCGTTCAATGCGTTCCTGTCGGGCTTCTCGGCGACGGTGGGGCAGTTTGTGTTGACGGGTGAGTTCGATCCTGGCGCTAGAGAGCAGACTAGTTCTGGATCAGAGGATATGGATAAGAGAGATACTGACAATGACGACAGCATCGCTGCGCATCCAGACGACCGAGGCGAACAAGGGGGATTTCCCGGCCGTGTCGCCGGAGCGGTAAGCCTTCCTCCCCATATATTTCACCTCTTGAGAGACAGGTACTGACAGTGGATTGGACAGTGCATTCGCCGACTATGTCGTGTGCAGCCTGATCTTGCACTTTTTCTGCGTCAACTTTATCAACTAGAACCTCGACTTGAAGATAGATGGATGGAAAAAGGATCTGTTTCGTCGTGTTTCTTTCTTTGCTCGGCTTGCTTCTTCTCTGGTCTATTTCACCTGTATACAACTACCCCGGAGTTATGATGAATACCAAAACACAATACACCCCCTCACGCCTCCTGCTTCGGTGTCCCAGCCCTAGGCGGCCCCCCCCTCGGTGGTCCCCCCTTAGGCGGCGGCGGTAACGGCGAAGCCCCCCGACTCGGCACGTTGTCTAGCTCCCTGCTCTTCTTCTCCTGCTCCTTGAAGTAATCGTCCATGAGATTCGGCCCGCCGTGGTGGCCGCGTTCCTTCCTTTTGCTCCTGGGCGGTGCGCCCCCGGGGGTGGTTTGTACATCGACCATCTGCGCGGGTACGAGGAAGTCTGCTGATGAGCTGGGTGGTGGTGGTGGTTGTGGTACACCTGCGGGCGGTGGTGTCCCTGTACCAGTTACCCCTGGGCCAAAAGTTGCAGGTGATCCAGTTCTCCCCTGACCCCCTCCCACCGACCCAAACCCGGCCGCCCCCGCTCCAGTCCAATCAGAATCCCCATCAAACATCGTCTCCCCCGGCGCATTTACCGGCTCACTCAACGCCGCCGGCAACCTATGCAACGCTCCATAACCCAACACACACCCCAGAGCGCCCTCTCCACCCCAATCCCTACTCGGCTGAATCGTCACCTCCCTCGTGACATCATACTCATTATTATACACATACAACCGTAATGGCCGGCCGATATGGTCCTCCACCAGTTCACTCAGCCCGCCCTCGCCGTGCAGGACGCCCTCGGGTGTGCCGAGGATGTAGTCGCTGTAGGGGAGCAGGCCGGCGGCGTCGGCGGGGGAGTGCGCGGGGACGTCGAGGACGTGCCAGATGTTGGAGACGACGGAGATGGGGGTCCATTGGAGGGTTAGGGAGAGGGAGGCGGTTGTGGGGGGGACGGGGATGTGCAGGGCGCGGGTGCGTTGGCCCTTTTGGTCTGTTAGTTTCATGGCTTGACTGGTAGTAGAATGGACGTTTGGCTGGGAAAGATACCTTTGCGCTCCAGAGACCGAGCATCACAGAGCTGCCGGCGCAGTTGCGCACTTCCTGGGCGAACAAGCCGGGGTCGGAGTCGTCCTATTTACGGTCAATCCCCTCCTTTTCGGGCCCTTTTGTCTCTCTCAATTTGCAAGTAACTCACAATCATGCGCCCATTGATGCCAACGACAAAGTCGAACCACGGCTCGACGGCCAGGTCGGGGTTGGTGTTGCGCAGCACCTGGAAGCCGAAGGCGCCGTGGTTGTCGCGGGATGCCGCCGGCAGCGGCTCGCCGTCGAGGCGCGAGATGAACCGGTTGAGGGCGTTGAACATTGTGGTTTGCGAGAGGTACTTGTCGAGGGATGTACGACTCGGAAAGCTGGCGTTACTTTGACGCAGGAACGTTAGGTGGGGTGGTTGGTCTCACGTTAGTTGGAGCTTAGGTACGTACCGAGTTACTGAGCTCCTGCGTCGGGGTCAGTGCTTGAGTGGGCAAGTGGGGCGTTGTAATTACGTACCATTTCACGCTCCATTTCAATTCATGTCAATGCATTTCAACTCGACGTCTCTCAATCTCAATCTCAACCCAACTTTCATCCCGATTCAATCTAATCCGCCATCATGACACTCCGTCCGGTACAAGGCACCCTGCCGTTAACAGACGAGTGCCGGCACTACGACGACCTCGCCGACGTCCCGCCGCAACTGCAAAAGTACATTCTCCCATTTCATCAACCCAAACACACAAATACACACACAGACACCAGCTAACAGCCAGCAGATACTGGCACCAACGCTACTCCCTCTTCAATTTCTACGACTACGACATCCGCTTCACCGACGACGCCTGGTTCGGCGTGACCCCCGAGCCGGTCGCTACGTGTGTCCTTTCTTTCCTTTCTCACCCCCAATTCCCCCCTTCAGCCAACAACCCACAAGCAAACCCATAGATAGGTAATTAACACCCCCCAGCCAAGTAGCAAAACACATCACCACCGCCTTCTCCCCCCACAACCCCTCCCAGAAACCCACTCCCAACCCCCAGGAGTCTCGTCCAAAACCCACAACGATAATCGACCTCTTCGCCGGCGTCGGCGGCAACACAATCGCCTTTGCCCTCTCCGAGCACTGGACGCACATCATCGCCATCGAACGCGACCCTTCCACCCTCGCCTGTGCCCAGCACAACGCAGCCGTGTATGGCGTACCAGAGGGCGTGATTACCTGGGTGTTGGGGGATAGCTTGGATTTTTTGGGGAGGCTTAAATCTACCTTCCCTTCCCCAACGGCCGGCCAAGGGGGTGAGGGTCAGGGTGAGGGGGGTGAGGAAGGGGGCCTGGATGAGAGGTTGATAGTAGACCCAGCAACAACAGTGTTGTTTGCCTCACCGCCGTGGGGAGGGGTGGAGTACCGCGGGCAGGAGGTGTTTGATTTGGAGACGATGGAGCCGTATGGGTTGGGGGTGTTGTATGAGGCGTGTCGGCCGATGGCGTGTGCGTTGTATTTGCCGAGGACTAGTGATTTACGGCAGGTCGCTGGGTTGGTGAAGGCTCCTGAGGAGGGGAAAGGGGATGGAGACGGGAAGATAGAGGTAGTGCAGTACTGCATGGAGGGCGCGAGCAAGGCGATGGTGGTGTATCTACCCGCTGAATCATAACCCATCTATTATCCTTTTATTTCTTCCCCTCTTCTACTTCCTTCCCATTTCTTCCCTCTTATCCTCCTTCCCCTCTTCTACTTCCCTTTTCTCCTATTTCTTCCTTCTTATTCCCTTTTCCTCTTCTCCTTCGACTTCCTCTCACACAGAGACAGAAACTAAACCCCCCTCACAATACTCCTCTCATCAAAAACATCCCTCACCAGTCCCCCCACACACCCCTCCCAATCGACCGGCGCCATGGCATACGTCGACTCAAACGCATAAATACTCAGCTGCGCAAAAAACGGCCGCAACACCTTCGCCACCAACTCATCCCTCCTCTCCATCCCCACTTCATCTCTGATTCCCCCTGGGGTTCCTAGCAATGGACGTCGTAGGCCGCCTACGGATGTTGTGTGGTGGGGGTAGCTTGTGTTGTTACTGTTGTTTCCAGTGTTTGTTTGATGGTGGTGGTGTTGGTCGGGGAACCCTAACCCTGGCCCTGAACCTGTTCCCGAAACATGTCCAGCAAGACCACCAGAAGACGGACCAGCCCCCAACTCCTCACAAACCTCATCAACCAACGCCACCGGCTCATACCCGCCAGCCCCCCCAAACGACGTCCGATAAACCGCATCCACCGTATCCGCCACAAACAACCAAGCGTGCAACTGAAACTCATCCGGCGCAGCACACACCAACAAATCCAGCAACTTACACGCCTGCAACACCGCGCTATTCCCATACGTGTCCGACGCCGCGCTATGGTCCGCCGCTACCACCGATGCCACCGCGGCGTGTAATTCCGCATTAACAGCCGGCCAGAGCGGAGCCAGGTGCACGGCGCCGTTCCGCAAGAGCAAAGCGCGCAGGAGCATGTAGACCTCTGCGCGGGTGGCTGATGACGGGGAGGAGGTAGACGTGGCGGAGAGGAGTTCGGTTATTTTGTCTGTGATTAGCGGCAAATCAGCGACGAAGGTGTCGGCAGGGCAGGCGAGGACTAATGTGGCGATGCGGCGGAGGTTGAGCTGGGTTTTGCGGTCGGCTTCGAGGCGGGCGGAGGTGGCGCCCACGCCGAAGACGATGCCGGCTGTGGTGGGCGGGGTGAGACGGGAGAGGAGGTCGGGCATGCTGCGGTCTTTGTCGCTGGGGCCGGAGGTGGCGGTCCATTGGCGGAGGAGGGGGAGCCAGCCGACCTCGGTCCCTGGGCCAGGGTGGACGAGGTGCAGCGGGGCGCTGAAGAAACGCGGGTCGTGGAAGGCGTCGGAGACGTCTTTGCGCCAGGACTTTTGGATGCTGTTGCTGTTGCTGCTGTTACCGCCGGGGCTCGGCAGGCGAGCGAGGGCTTGGAGGAGGGAGAGCATGGTGTGTGAGACGGTGTCAGGGAAGGCTTTGGCGCGCAGGGCTGGGCCGATGACGTTGGTCGAGATGGCCGTGGCGGCGGTTAGTACGCGGTCGTGCTCGACGAGGATCTTGGGGAGGTTGGGCACGATGGCGGCTAGGATGGCGACCACGTCGTCGGCGCGCTCGGCGGGGAGTTTGTTTCTTTTTTCGATTTTGTCGGAGGGGGCGGTTGTGTTGGACCCCGACGCGATCTCGAAGCTGCTCGGGCGGGTCGTGAAGATGGCCGTGAGCAGGCGCAGGAAGAGGTCCTGTCAGTAGTTAGCATCTGAGCATTCGCAAACATAAAACAAACAAGAGAGAGAGAGACGGAAAAGGAGAGAAAAAGAGAGAAAAGGAGAGAAAAGGAGAGAGAAAGAGAGAAAAGGAGAGAGAAAGAGAGAAAAGGAGAGAGAAACTCACAGCCAAATCCCTCCTCATCTTCCTCTGCTCCCCAAAATTCGTATTATCCACCTTCTCCCCCAACACCCCGGCAAACTCCAACAAACTCGGCAGCGTCTGCCGATGCGGAAACGGATTCCCCAAGATATCCCTCAAAAACGCCATACAATCCTGCCAGATCTCATCCATCGAATCGTCCTCCAACGAGCGCGTGTAGTCCACCAGGAAAATCACCAAATCCGTATCCGCCAGCTCAATCGTCAGCGTCGACCGTCGCGACGGGTCTAAGACTCCGGGGTTGGTCCGGCTGTAGAGAGCGTTGAATAAGGCGGGGATGGTGTGTTTGGGTCGGGAACCGTCCAGGGCTGGGAGGAGGTTGAAGACTTCGGCTGCGGTGTTGTTGTTGCTGTTACTTGCGCTGCTGTCGGTGTCCAAGGCGCTCCGCCAGATGCCGATGACTGTCTCCAGACACTCCAGCGTCTCGGCCGCAAACAAATGTTCTAACAGTCGCCGGGCGCGGTTGCGCATGCGCAGAGAGGTGTAGTTCCACGAGGCCGCAGAGCTGGGGTCTTGTTTCCCGACAGCACTGCCACTAATAGCAGTAGTACCGGTAGAAGAGGAAGAAGCAGAAACAGACGCAACATCCCCCCGCCCCCACGACCAAATAGTAAAACACATCCTCACCGCATCCTGAAACGCCAACAACACCGTCAACCGATCATTCGCCGTAGCACCGCGCGTCTGGCCCCCAGCTCCCGTCCCACCTCCTCCTGCTCCCCCAGCCCCAGCCCCAGCTGCCCCCGCCGTACTCGACCCCGTCGCAGCAGACGAATCCGAAGCAAACACCCCCGACACCATATTCCCGAAGAACCCCTGCGGCTGATCAGGCCCGCGAATAGCCTGCGCCCTCGCTTCCTCCGCCAGCAGCCGGTCGTGTCCTCGCGCCAGGACCTGCTCGAGGCCGTTGAGCAGGGAGATGAGCGTTGTTTCGGGGCCGGCGCCCTCTCTTGACTCTCCTCCTGCTGTTTCTGTAATCCCCGTGGTCCCCCCCACGCGAAACAGACGCTGCAGACTATAAAAAGTATCCCCAATCTGCCGACACAGCGTCCCGACCAGCGGGATCAGCACCTGGAAGATGGTATTCCCAAAGAGCGGAAGACACTCGGTTAGGAAGCCGACCCAGCTGTCGAGGACCGGTCGACTGCTCGGGGCGTTGAGGCCGGCGAGGATGCATTTCAGTAAGGCCGGCGGTGGGGCCTGCGGTTGTGCATGTCCGGTCGGGTGATGTTGGTTGTGTTGGTAGTGATGTTGTTTTTCACCACCACCACCCACCAACGACACCCGCGAACTTCGAGCCCCATCGAGATGGCCCAGTCCCAGTCCCAGCCCGGATAAACCCGTTCGTTTCTCCTGCGTTGGCGAAGAAGGCGGGGCTTCGGCCGGTGCGGCTAGTTCCCGCAGCTTGAGCGCCGCGTAGACCACATCGAGCAGTAAGACCTGGACGTACGGGTCGGGGCCGGTGAGGGAGTGCTGCAGTTTGGCGATCAGGGCGTGTTCAAGGTGTAGCCTGGCCAGTTGGTCGGCGAAAGGGTTGAGGAGGATTTGATGGAGGACCGTGAGGGCTGCGCGGTGTAGTTGGGTTGCTGTGGCCTCGGGGCCGTCTTCGCCGGGGACTTTGTCGCGGGATATGCATTGCATGCAGACGTGGAGGAAGAATTCTTGGAGCGAAACGTCCGAGTCGGAGCCGGCTGTTGGTAGTGTTAGCAAGAATAACATAGAAGTTGAAAAAGAAAACACGAAGGAAAACAAGAAAAAAAGGGGGCAAAAAAAGGGATATAAAAGGGGGAGAACATACTAATCTCACCCAAAGACGGCTCATAATCCCCCACCCGTAAAAACCTCTTCGCCAACACCCCCCACGCAGCCTCAGGCGCCCACCTTAACACATTCGACAGCGACCGAACATAGTAGAGCGCCAAACCCAAATCATCATCCTCTCCAAAATCCCCCCCTTGCCCTTCACCCCCCTTTTCACCACCCTCACCCCCCTTACCCCCTTCCCCTTCTTTTTCACCCTTGCCCCCCCCCGAAGCGCTAGATTCCAGCCGTTGGCGGCCCCGCCTCAAAAAAGAGAGTTCAGCAAACCTCCCCACAAAAACAGCAAACAACTTATCCATCCCAATCAAATGCCCCAACCACGTCTTAGCCGTCATAAACAACTGCGTCCTCTCATCCACCAGCGCGTCCAGCATCAGAAACAGCGGGCGGGTCAGCATGATCTCGTAGTGTTCCATCCCGGCCAACAGCGGAAAACCCCCCTTTCTGCTATCCCTCCTGTTGTTGTTGTTGTTGTTGTTGTTGTTGTTGTTGTTATTGTCCTTCCCGTCGGTCTTGTCGTTGCCGGGTTTGCTGCTGCTGTTGCTGCCACCACTGCCGCTTCCGCTTCCGCTGGTTGGGCCGTGGTCTTGGAGGGTATGTGTCCATAAGACTGCGAAGGTTCGGCCTGCATCTGACGGCCTACCTCCTACTACACCCCAACTTCCCCGTCCACCCCAACCGGCGGTGTCGCGATGCTTAAGCATCAAAGCACAAACAGCCGCCTCCACATCCCGATTCCCCTCCCCCAACACGCTCTGCAACCTCCACAAACTCCGTGTCGTCTCAACATGGTATTTCGGTTCCGCAGCCGACAGGTACCGCCATGCGTGCTGAACCAAAGGCACGACGAGATCAGAAAGCTGGGCGGGGGAGATGCGCTGGGAGGCGTGTAGGTGGCTGGCGAGGGAGATTATGGAGGTGTAGGTTGTGAATGGGAGGGTTGGACTGCTAGTAGAAGGAGGAGAAGGGGGGGAGAGGCAGTTGTGCAGGGCGGAGAGGAATTGGGCGGTGTTAAACGGCGGGGAGGTGGGTGAGGGGAGTTTGGGGAGGAGGAGGGTGAGGATTCGGCTTTTGGGGGATACCGAGGCGCTTTGGGAGGGACCCCCCGGCGTCTGCTGGGTTAAGGATGCGCAGGTGAGGTCGGAGGCTTTTTGGAGGAGGTGGTGGGCGAGTGTGGACGGGTCGAAGGGCGGTGGTGAGGCTTCGAGGTTGCCTTGGTCTGTGACGTAGAATGTTCGGACTTGGTGGAGGAGGTCGGTGTTGGAGGTCTCGTGGACTTTTTGTGATGGCGTGGGTTTGTCGGCTGTTTCCGTTGAAAACGCCCGTTCTGGGACCAGTTCTAGCAAGTTGCTCGCAATGCCCAGGGCAAATTCCAACAGCGCCGAATCAGGCCGTGTCGATGCGTCTGCGCCTGAGTTCCCACTGCCCTGCTCTTCCACCATGCAGAGCACCGCCAGCGCCGTAAGAGGAGCATGGATAGTGACCATCTCCTCCTCCCTTACATTAAAGCTGCCCAACACAAACCTGACCAACTCCAATTTCTCTCTACGCTGCAACAACGACAGCTCCCCCGGCCCAACAGCCTGCGTCATAAGCGCGAGAATCTCGCCATAAATCAACCCACTCTCGACACCATCAAAGAACACGCTCGCACTCCGCAGCACCTCGGCAAAGTCAGCCCGGCTCGCGGCCTTGGCCTTGAACTCCTTAACGCTATTCACGATCGGTAGGAAGAGCGCCGGCACCACAAGCCCGCCAATCTCCCAGCGGTCCATCAGCGAGAGACAGATGCGGTACGGCCGCGCGCGCTCGGCCGGGTTGCCGCCTGTGTCTAGCTTCACTAGAGCCAGCAGCGCGCGCGTGAGTGGTTGCAGGCCGAACTGTTCGAAGTAGGTGGTCCGCGAGGAGAAGCCGTGGCCGTGGCCGTGGGCGGATGTCGAGGTCGGTGAGTCGGGTGCGCCGTCGTGGTCGCCTGAGGCTGGTGGTTCGGGCCCGAGCAGCCACGACCACAGCCGTCTGTTGAGGCTCATGTCTCGCCGGACCGTCACTCCTGCCGCGGCCCGTAGCAGAAGCTCCAGGTCGCCATTGTCCTTGGCTTTGCCCTGCAGGACCTCGGAGTGTAGTGGAAGGTGGGTGACGAGCAGGTCGAGGTAGCCGCGCTGGATGAGCAGTTGGTCGTCGGCCAGGCCAGCGGCGAAGCAGCGGATGAGCAGCCCGGGTTCTGGCGAGGTGACCAGTTGCGATAGTCGCTTGGCTACTTCTGCGTCGGGGCCCGTATTCGAGGAATCAGACTGCGGCGTTTGGCCGAGACGAGGGAGCGAGCGCAAGAGATACGCCAAGGCCCCCGTTCTCCTGGTCTGCCCGGTGATGGACGCGAGAAAAAAGCACTGCCAAAAGAAATCGTCCCCCGACGAATGCACCTCCGTGATGTCCTCGCTGCCCGCCGGCCGAATCGCAGCTTTAAACCGCTCCACCAGCTTCAATGTCCGCTCAAAGTCCTCACTTGTCTCCTCCTCCAACCCGGGCAACAGCGCAAGAATCACCGCTTTCATAGCCGGCCGCAGCGAGCGGGGATCAAGACCAAGAAAGTATCGTTCGAGCAGATCGAGAAACGGCGCGCGGACGGTGAGCGAGGCGAACGAGAGAACAGACGCAAGGCCGGGGAAGTATAGAGGCAAGTCGCGTGAGAGGCCGTCGTGGCCGATGACGGCAAAGATGAAGCTGTACACCTCGAGGGTCTTTTGGTGGACCCCCGAGGGCAGCGAGGGGTTGAGGCATTGCGACAGCCGTTTTGCGACGGTGGCCTTGGAGGGGATGGCCGAGACGGAGGACGGTCGAGCTTGAAGGGCCTGCGCGGTCAGCCTGCTTTTCTTTATGGTGAAATACAAGAACGGCGAGAATCCCCACCTTGAGCAATCGGTTCAGAAAAGATATATAATCGGCCCATTCCTGCAGGGCCGTGTCGAACAGCGAGAGCGCCCTCTCGACGCCGCTCGCATACTTGCGGTAGTGCTTGTCGGTCGGTGGTGTGTCCTCTACATCCCATAATCGTTAGTCCCGATCCATCATAACACACTCACCACACAGCAACCAGAAACAGAAGAAACGCACCGGCCCCTAGCTGGTTCCTCCACTGGCGCGGTCCAGGCGAGTCGGCGCCAGAGCTGTCGGGCGAGACAGACCGACCCGGCTCACGCGCCATGGTTAAACAGTCGTCCGAGGGTGTAGTTACCGGCCGAGTTCATCGCCGTTCGAGTCGGGTGTTCGTAGGGCAGCTCGAGACAGCTGCGCGACTCGGTATTCGTTCGATGTCGAGTTTAGGGTCGATCCATTTGGAGGCCCAAGTTCGGTGTCGAAGCATACACCTCAATCGGGACGAGAATCCACTGTGTCTTCAGGCCTGCAAACCCCGCCAGCACGGTCCCTGATTGGACCCGCCCCTAAGCTACCCCTGCTGCAGCAGATCGACAAGGCTGAAACCGCTGTTGAGCCGTGACACACGCTGTCGTCATCCACTGACCGCACTCATTCACTCCAGGCTTGACCTCGTCCTCACTCCACCGATCACGAGATCACGAGATCAAGTGCCTAGGTACTTCTCACTTCACAACCCACATCTCACTTCACAACCCACATCTCACTTCACAACCCACATCTCACACTCAATCTCGGCCTTACAAACCTGCAGTAAACCGCCGTGAAACACCATCTTGCAGGAATGTAAGAAACCCGTTTCCATCTCAACGGCCACGGACAATGCCGACTCGCGCCAGCAGGCGGTGTATCGACGACAATGGCCCACGACGCCGAAGTCGAAGGCAGCACTCAAAGCCAAAGCAATGAGGCCGGTTCGAAAGAAATGACCACCTCACCGTCACCCTCAAAACCACCACACCCGATATCAGCATCACCATCAGCATCAGCCTCACCAACACCATCCCCGGCTCTCTCACCTCCCGCTCTCCCACCCCGTCGAAAAATCTCCAGCGAAGGCTTCTCCCATGCCGCTCAACCCACCACAGCCGTCTCCTCCATCGACATCTCCACCCTCTCCTTCCCAGACGGTTCAAGAGGGACCTTTCCCTCCAACGCTCCCGGCCCTGTTTCCGTTCCTATTTCCGGCCCCAGCGCGACTCCAAATCCCAGCGGCTATGGCACGCCCACCCAAAACTCCACCCTCGGCGACGCCAGCGACGCCATGAGCATCATGAGCCTCGCAGCCCCCACCACACGCGCCCAGGGGCACGGCGGGGACCTCGCCAGCCTCGTCGCCGGCGGCCTCAACCGCAAAAGCCGCGCCTGGAACATGCTCCGCTCACAATCCTCCGACGCCGTCCAGCCCTTTGAGAGTATCGAGTTGGGCATCCCGGGGAACCTGGCCGGGTTCGCGCGCGAGTTTGATGATATTCCGGATGGTAATACGGATGAGGTGCGCATGGCGCTGTGGAAGTCGAAGATGAAGCATTATATGATTTTGTCGTCGGCGGGTAAGCCGATTTATAGTCGGCATGGGGATCTGAGTTTGATTAACTCGTACATGGGCGTGGTGCAGACTATTATTTCGTTCTATGAGGAGGGGCAGAACCCGTTGTTGGGGTTTACGGCCGGGGACGCGCGGTTTGTGATTGCTATCGAGGGGCCGTTGTACTTTGTCGCTGTGAGCAAGCTTGGAGAAAGCGACGCACAGTTGCGTAGTCAGCTGGACGCGCTGTACATGCAGATCTTGTCGACGCTCACGCTGCCAACGCTCAAGAGCATTTTTGTGCATCGGCCGTCGACAGATTTGCGGAAGCCGCTGGAGGGGACGGAGTCGTTGCTGTCGTCGCTGGCGGACAGTTTCACCAAGGGGTCACCGTCGACGCTGCTGGGGGCGCTGGAGTGTTTAAGGCTGAGGAAGTCGCAGCGGCATGCGATTAATAATGTTTTTTTGAAGTGCCGGAGTGAGAAGTTGTTGTATGGGCTGATTGTTGCCGGGGGGAAGTTGGTGAGTGTGATCCGGCCGAGGAAACACTCGCTGCATCCGAGCGATTTGCAGCTTATTTTTAATATGCTGTTTGAGTCGGGGGGGATTCAGGCCGGGGGTGGGGAGAGCTGGATTCCGTTGTGTCTGCCGGCGTTTAACAATCGGGGGTATCTGTATATGTATGTCAGTTTCTTTGACAGTGAGCTGGATGGTTCTCAGCCAGGCCCTGAAACATCATCACCACCACAACCATCAGCAGCAACACCACCATCAGCAGAAGCAACCTCAGAAACAACAACAGAAGCAGCAGCAGAGCCGGCAGCAGAACCAACCCCAGCAACAGAACCAACCCCAGCAACAGAACCAACCCCAGCAACAGAACCCCCAGAACCATCCCCACCCCCAAACGACGAAGCAATCGCCCTAATCCTCATCTCCCCCGACAAAGAATCCTTCTACGACCTGCAAGAAATGCGCACCAAACTCGCCGCCCAACTCACCACCCCCAAAACCAACCACCTCGCCCTGATCCGCACCGCCGCCCGCGCCGGCCGTCCCCGCATCCCCTCCATCGCCCCCGGCTCCCAAATCGCCCACTTCCTCTACAAGTCCCGCGCCAACGTCCAGTTCTGCATGTCCCCTTTGCCTTCCCGCCCTTCATCCCCGTCCCAGGACACACTCTCCGACAGAGAGGGGCTAGAAACGACATTAACAACCCGCCGCCGCCTAATGAGCATATACCACGAACTACACGCCTCCGTGCACGCGCGCCACGCTCACCTGCGGGTTCTGCACGCCGTGGCGTCGGACGCGGCGAGTTTGGCGTGGATCACACCGGTGTTTGAATTGTACTGTGTGGCGGGCCCGCATGTGTCGAGGACGGCGATGGCGCAGGGGGCGAATGCGGTGGTGCAGTGGGCGAGACGGGAGGAGGAGAGGTTGTTTATTATTGGGGGTGGGGTTTTTTGATTACTCGGATGTGAACGAGTAAGGGGGAAGGGGGGAAGGGGGGAAGTGTGAGAGGAAGGAGGGTGAAAGGGTATGAGAAGGGAATCGAACAGGTTATATACGGTGATGGAAAGGGGTTGAGACTAGAATATACCATTTGTCTAGACCTATTTATCTACCCATAATCCAAGTGATAGCCGTTGGCTCTGACAAACGATGAACACTTCCATCAACACCAACACTTCCTGTAACACTGAACCACTAACCACCCTATCGACTATCCTCCTCCTCAGTCCCCATCAACACCAACCCTGCCTTTCACAAGTAACCAAAGCTCACCTCCGCCGACCCCAGCGAGACGCAAACCCAAGCCTCAACCCACGTCTGGGCCTAGACCCAAACTTGGGCTTGAACTTGGACTCACACCTATACGTAGACTTCGCCCCTCCCCCCAAAACAACCTCCTTCACCCGTCTCACCCACCCAACCACCCTTCCCTTCAACCTCGCCCCCCGACGAAGCCGTCTCAGATCCCAGTCCCCCTCTACCCTCTCCCCATCATCATACCCCCTCCCCCCAGCATCGTGCCCGACACCATCACCCCCCCTCCTCGCAGCCAAAAACCCCACATCCAAATCAGACATAGCAACAACTCTTCTTTCCAAATCCGGAAACCGGTTCATTAACCTGCGTAGGGCTCGGCCGTTGACTCGGCTGTGGGACGGGGATGTGGTTAGGAGATCTTGGAGGATGAGGTCCTTGGTTTTGGGGGGGTTGCCTGCGTGCCGTTTCTGGGGTTGGGTTGGTTGGTGTCGGGTCCGGGTTCGGAGGGAGGGTTGGTTGTTGCTGGTGATGCTGTGGTGGTGGTGGTGGTGGTGGTTGCGTCGTGGTGTTGGGTAACGGTACCGGTGGGTGTGGGTGCTGTACGAGGTTGAAGAGGGACCAGTTGGTCGCCCGCGTTGCTTGACGAGTGCGCCACGGGAGACTTTGAGTCTTAGTTTTTTCTCGGGGGGTGTATCGCTTGGTGTTTCGCTGCTAGAGTCGGTGGTTCTGGATAGCCTGGGCTCTGAGCCCTGCGAGGGAGAGGGGGATACCGTGGTACATGGACCCGCCTTGTGAGAAGGAGGCAGAGGCCAACCAGCACTCCGTCCTGTGTCTTTGTCAAAAGGCCAATCCAAAGTCCGACCCTGGCCGTCTGTTGAATCCAGGCTCCACGAGGATGACCGGCGCGACGCCCGTTTCCGCTTCTTCAACTTCTCAACACCCAGAGGCAGACTCACGACCCTCTGGCCCCGACTGACCACCGCATCTCCCAACGAGATATCCCTTTTCAGAATCACCGTCCCCGTCACGGAACAGCCCGAATCGTACGCCGTCAAGGAAGATGCACCCCGACGATCCCGAGGGCTGTCGCTGAGCATCCAGTCGTGAGAATCTGTGCTCGTGGATTCGTCCGAGGAAGACGGCTTCCCGAGTGTGGTGGTGTCCAAGAATGTTGGCGTCAACTTCTAGTCTCTGACATCGGACAAATCCCATCTCCCAGCCGGTGATCCGATACACGCTGAAGGCTTCCCATCTGACGGTCGCAAGGGGGTCGAGATCGGAACGTTGGCCATACGACCAAGACGAAGGTCAAGTGGGCAGCTCGCCGACCGAAGGTGCTCCATTGTTCCGTTTTGTACCCGACGAACTCTGGAATTAGACTTGCTGGGAGGGGTGCCGGGGTCGAGGAGAGGCACTGATTCTGGCCGGAGAAAGGGGCATCACTTGTGGCTGGTCAACCGATGTGACGGCGTGGTGGGTGATATCGGCTGTTGATATTAGAGAGATTCGCGATGTTTATTTTCTCTAAGACGGAAAACTTAAGAGGACCCGCTTCAACGATTGGGAAAGAGCGAGGGCGTCCATCTTGCAGAGGAAACCATGGTAGGGAACCGAACTTGGAATGACAAAGGTTGTTTTCTTAAGAAGTCAGAGCATATCAATGAGGTTTACGATGTCAAAAACAAGATATCAAGGAGGGACCGATATCAAGTTTAGCCGCCAAGGAGACCGCGGTCAATCATTCCCCAACACATCTCCATGCCTTTAGAGGACTACTATGCAAGTAGTTAATCTCATGAGTCCACCACCCAAATATATTAAGCCTTCTAATTCATGCAACATCTCATTCACCATCGCAGCGTTTTCTAGATCTCGGAAAAGCTCGCGCGGACCGTCAAGTCCCTGGGGCTCGTTCCGGCACGGGGCTGAACGCCCGCCCTGCCGTGGCCTCGCCGGCTCCCGATCAGGCAAGTCCCCGCCTTGGGGCGGTTGGGGTTTCAGGGGTTCTGGTGCGGAGGTGATTAGTGACATGCACGTGGAGATGTGGCCTTTCGTCCTTGGAGTGGCCAAACAATCCGGCCAAGGGCGTCGCAAGTTAGAAACGGTTTGGATTTGTAATGTCAAAAAGTAGCTGTCGAAGTTGCTGGAGGCTTTGGAATCTCGCTGCCTCGTTGATGATCTGACTGAGCACCGACCATTGTTTCCGCCATGGTGGCTCTCCTCAGCGGCCTGTTTTGGAGAATCGAAGCCAGATTCACGGAAATGGAAACGACTGAGGCGTGGCAGTCGGAGCCCCATTGTGGGGTTGCCGTTTGCTGGAAGGTGGGTCGATACTCAAACAGTGCCAATCCTACTGTGGTCGTCCCTTTCTTTACAAAGTCGTAACAGACTCGGGCCAACTGGCGCCATTAAACAAAGAGAGAAGAACTCGCACAACAAACCGCACAGCAAACAAGTCTGCCAAACTCGAACACCGAAATAATCATCGAATCCTTAAAGGGTGTTCTTTGCGATATCTGGCCAACCACCACCGCTGGATCGACGTTCGGATTCAGCTGCCGCACGCTGTCCCAGTCCCTGAGCCCCACACGGTGTAATCCCCCGGCTTAAGACGGACCGCCACCCCACAGGAAGCCCGTTTCGGCGGTGTGGTTGGCCGCCAAGGCCGTCGAGAGGCTGAGCTGTGCGAAAAGACACCTGTTCAACTCGCCCGCGAATCTGCGTCTGTTGGCAGTGGGAGGATACAAGTAGCCTCAAACCGCTTCTTGCTTTTGACATCTTTGGATATTCTACGACAACTACATACCTTTCTCCCCATACCCATATACCCAACGGCCGATTTGCATACCAGTTTGGTATCGTTTTGGAATTCTATCCATTGGCCTTTCATCTGTCCTTTTTTCTGCCTTTAAGTAGCCCAGGGTAAGTGCTATCACCGCTGTCTCCGCCCGTTGCTGGGGACACGGGGACATTCCTGTGTATCCAACGCAATCCACATCCGCACAACCCCAACTTGCCCCCCAATTCCTCCGTCAACCTACAGTTTTGCTCACGCGCTTCTGAACAGAACAGGACCATCACATCAAAATGCAAAAGATTCACAAGATCGCTCTCGGCCTGCTCGCTGCGGCGGCAGTTGCCACGGCGTCCGACGTTATCCAGTTGAAGAAGGACACCTTCGACGAGTTCGTCAAGGAGAACGACCTCGTCCTTGCTGAGTGTAAGCCGGACTCCGCCTGACGTCCCTCCGTCACGAACCAGACCATCCGTATGCTAATACACACCGGCACAGTCTTCGCCCCGTGGTGTGGTCACTGCAAGGCGCTCGCGCCCGAGTACGAGGAGGCCGCCACCACGCTCAAGGAGAAGAACATCAAGGTCGTCAAGGTCGACTGCACAGAAGAGGCCGAGCTCTGCCAAGAACAGGGCGTCGAGGGCTACCCGACCCTCAAGGTCTTCCGTGGTCTTGACAACGTCACGCCCTACAAGGGCCAGCGCAAGGCCAATGCGTACGTTCCTCCCTCCTTCCGAAAGAGTTTGGACAACAAGTCAACAGTGGCTAACACCCCCGCAGTATCACTTCCTACATGGTCAAGCAGTCGCTGCCCGCCGTCTCGGAGGTCACCAAGGACACCCTCGAGGAGTTCAAGAAGGCCGACAAGGTTGTCATTGTCGCCTACCTCGACGCCGAGGACAAGGCGTCGAGCGAGGTTTTTGGCGAGACCGCCGAGAAGCTCCGCGACAACTACCCCTTCGGTGTGAGCACCGATGCGGCCCTGGCCGAGGCTGAGGGCATCAAGGTCCCCGCCGTCGTCCTCTACAAGGACTTCGACGAGGGCAAGGCCGTCTTCTCCGAGAAGTTCGACGCCGAGGCGATTGAGAAGTTCGCCAAGACTGCCGCTACCCCCCTCATCGGTGAGGTCGGCCCCGAGACCTACTCCGACTACATGTCGGCTGGCATCCCCCTTGCCTACATCTTCGCGGAGACCGCGGAGGAGCGCAAGGAGCTCAGCGAGAAGCTCAAGCCCGTCGCTGAGGCCCAGCGCGGCGTCATCAACTTCGGCACCATCGACGCCAAGTCGTTCGGCGCGCACGCCGGCAACCTGAACCTCAAGACCGACAAGTTCCCCGCCTTCGCCATCCAGGAGGTGGTCAAGAACCAAAAGTTCCCCTACGACCAGGAGAAGGAGATCACCCTCGAGGCGATCCAGACCTTTGTCGACGACTTCGTCGCCGGCAAGATCGAGCCCAGCATCAAGTCGGAGCCCATCCCGGAGAGCCAGGATGGCCCCGTCTCCGTCGTCGTGGCTAAGAACTACAACGACATCGTCCTCGACGACACCAAGGACGTCCTGATTGAGTTCTACGCCCCGTGGTGCGGGCACTGCAAGGCGCTCGCCCCCAAGTACGAGGAGCTCGGCTCCCTGTACGCCAACAGCGAGTTCAAGGACCAGGTCGTCATCGCCAAGGTCGACGCCACCGCCAACGACGTGCCCGACGAGATCCAGGGCTTCCCCACCATCAAGCTCTACCCCGCCGGCGGCAAGGCCGAGCCCGTCACCTACTCCGGCCCCCGCTCCGTCGAGGACCTCATCAAGTTCATCGCCGAGAACGGCAAGTACAAGGCGTCTGTCGCGCAGCCCGAGGCTGAGGAGGCCACCGAGGCGGCTGAGGAGCCCGCCGCGGAGACCAAGACCGCCGAGGAGGCCAAGGAGTCGGACCACGATGAGCTCTAAAGAGAACGTTGACGTGGCGATTATGTCTTGATGTGTATTCTAGAAATGCGTCTCTTTTTTGGGTCATCTATCTCTTTTTTTTTTCCTCGTCAGGGGACTATGGGCACACGGGATGAAGCCCGGGATTCTAGGGTTTGGGTTTGATAAAACGAGCATCCGTGTAATGAAGTCTTTATGATTGATTGTCTTTCCTGTCTTTCTGTGAAATGTTGTCTCTGAAATACTGCAATGTCTCCTGTTCCAACTTGCATGCCACGCGATGCCAAATACATTCTGCCGGTATCTACCGCCAAAATTATCCTGTCTGTTAATTCGTGCCCTGATTGGTCCATCACCCCGGCCCATCGAACATTGGACCCACCGTGACATGCGCACCCCTGCCAAAAGGATGCCCCTCGTTTCCGGCGTGCGCGAAGGAAGGCCAGGCTTGTCTGTCACTCTCACACGAGCACACGCCCGCGCCGTAACTGCCGCTGCCGCCAGCCAGTGAGTGAACTTGTCTGGCTGCGTTGACGCAAATAGATTACATTTTTCCGCCGGCCTGACCTTTTTTTTTTTTAGGTCTTCATTTTGCCTAGGTGTCTGACGCTTACCTACCCTACCCCCTTTTTTACATACATTTCCTCTTCCCTCGCACTTTGATTACTTCCTCTCTTTTTCTCCCCCACCTTCGACTTTCACCCCTCCTAGACACAGACAGGCTCAGGCACAGGCACATAGGTAAAGGCAAAGGCATAGGCAAAGGCAGAGGCATTGTACACATCCCCTCGAACGATACGATACGAAACCTGACGGCCGAATAAACCGACCCGATTCCTACGACCTAAACACCAAAGAAAAAAAGACCGAACAACACCGACCCAAACCAACCCAAACAAACCAAACAACCCGAAAAGATGGCACTCCCAAGGATCCTCGCCACCCGCGTCGGCACAACCGTCGGCACAACCTTCGCCCGCCGCACATTCAACACCTCAGTCCTCCGCCGGGACGCCGTGTCGGCGGGTGTGGCGCCCGTGGTGTCGGCTTCGCCTCTACCAGCGAGACGGCCGGTGGGGGCTTTGAGGGGGGGGTATGTCCTACTTCTCTTTTTTTGTTCCCTCCCTACCTCTTTTTCCTCCCTCGAAATTGTTTAGTTTGCGGAGCGAAAATGTGCAGCTGCTGACGTGATATGAAAAACAGGCTCTTCGGCTTCTTCCTCGGCAGCTCACTCGCAGCCGGCGCGGTGTACTATTATGCGGTGCAGGAGTACAAGACGTCGAATGAGCTGCTGACGGAGGATATTTACGTGCGTGTTGCCATTTAGACTCTCTTCGTTTCTCTTCTTTGCAACTTCCATCCTTCCTTTTTCTCTTCTTTTACACTTCCCTTCTTCTTTTTGATATCGTTATTCTTTGTTTATTTGTTTGCCTACCTGCCTGCCTGCCTGCCTGCCTGCCTGCCTGCCTGCCTGCCTGCCTGCCTGCCTCCCGACACTGCGACCTGCCTACCTGCTGCTCCCCTGGATAACTACCGGCCTACCTGCGTTGCGGTTTTCGATCGATTTGCGGCATGGTTGTATAGATCTCGTGGAATTCTATATTAGATGGGATAAACAGGAGAAACGGAGGAAGATGGAAGAAAGAAAGATCTAGACGGCGGACAACCAGAGAAGAGAAGACTAGAGAAGAAGAAAGAGACTAGACTAGAAAAGACCGGAGGGTAATTATGCTGGTGTATTTCTCAGCTAGGAGGCTTAGCCGGCGAGGGTTGGGCGGTTTTGGTTCTGGCTGTGGCAGGCTGCGTCAGCGCGCGACTTGTTGAGACTCAGCAGAGACGGAAGACGGCTAACTGGATGCGATGGACAGGGCTTGCAAAATGCGGTCGACCGGTTGAGCAAGTATGTGGAGACGCTGGAGGATAAGATGGATGCGTTGGAGAAGAGGAGGAAGTAAGGGAAATTGGTGAGTATGGGTTGGAACTGGGAGGGCGTTGAGTAGGATGGTTGGGTTGGGATATTGTTTTTCGGGCGTGGGATCGGTTCAAGTTGATAACAATCACGGCGTGGACTATGGGTTCTTTTGGTTTGTTTAAATTCATGGGTTTGCAAAAGTTAACTCGGCTCGATCTAATTCTTATGTTGATCTTTAAATTTAGTAGTGGTTAAACTTATCAAACTCTGCTTCTCCTCTTCCTTTCCCCAGCTACCATAAAAACAGTGAAGTACCTAATGTGAACATCAACTTCGACGTCACCAACTACACGTGTAGCTATCCAGGATGCCCCGGCCCGGTCCGGCATTGTGGGCCCGGCTCGGGCCTGTTTTAAATCTCCCGAGCTGCTGCAGCTGCAGCCCACTTCCACACCCCACCAACCTCAGTCCACCGCCATGAACAACTTTGGCGTCATCGAGCTCTCGAGCACCACCACCAAAAATGCACCAGGCTGGGCCTACGTGCCAGACACCGGGCCGGTGGTGCCCTCGGCGCTGCAGCCGGCAAATCGGAAACGCGCGCGCAATCAGCCAGCACTGAGCCTGTCCGACCTTTCGGCGCGCGAAGAAACGAGAATCCGCAAGGACCTGGAAGCGCTCGACCGCGATAGCCACCGAGATGCCAGTATCCCGATACCGCCGCGGCCGGGTGGAAGCCGAGGTGCGTCTATCCTCAGGTCTTAGTGGGGAGAAGATCGTAACTAACCTAGAGCGCGAACAGCCCAGCACAAACACACCCCGAACGTGCGCAAAATCCTGCAGTCGCAAAAGACCTTTGCCAACCACCTCGACGACTACCAAGCGCTGCTCGCCCTCGCCGAGAGCAACCCGGCCGCCGCGGCCGCCGCCAACGCCGCCGCAGCACGAGACAAAGCGGCGACGCCCGTCGCAGTAACAGCAGCAGCAGCAGCATCAGCGGCTTCGAAGAGCGCGTCTCCCGCGCCAGCCCCTCCTGTTGTTAGCAAACGGTCTGCAGCAGCGGCAAAGCGAGCAGCGGCAAAGGAGAAACAGGAACAAGAAAGAAAAAAGGCCCGACAAACTCCCAAAACCGAGCCAGAGGCAGAGACAAACCCCGAGCCGACCGCAGACGAACAAACCCAACCAGCCCAACCCACCGACATCGAAATGACCGATGCGCCAGCCACCACCGAACCAGACTCTACCACCACACAAACCCAAAACCCACCACCACCACAACCACAAGCACCACAGTCACCCCCCCAACCCCAAACCTACCCCCGCGACAGCGCCATCCTCCCCGCCTACGCCCAACCCCCACCACGCCCCCACCCAGGTGACGCCGACCCGTTACTCGTCTCCTACATCCCGCCCTTCCCGACGGACGACGAACTCCGCGCGCTCATGACTGCGCCGCCGTTGAGTTATCTTGAGGCGAGGGCTAAGTGGGATGATGACGGTGGTGCTGGTCTTAATGATAAAGAGGAAGACGGAGGAGGAGGAGGAGGAGGGGGAGGGGGTTATGCACAGCAGCAGCGGTATCCGGTGAGGGTGTTTTGTGCGGTGTGTGGGTATTGGGGGAGGGTAAAGTGTATCAAGTGTGGGACGAGGGTGTGTGCGTTGGATTGTTTGGAGGCGCATCGGGAGGAGTGTGTTACGCGGTATGGGCTGTAGGGAAATAGATATGATACCCAGTGTGATATTGAGGTATGCTCGTCGGTTTGACTGCTATTTTGTGTGTATAGTGGATGCTACCCGTAGGTTGTGTCAAGACAACCATCTTTCTTTCAAGATGCCACAGGCTTTCCAGCCTCTCCTCTCTTATCCTCTTCCGTTTTGTTCTCAGACCAGCCTTTTAAACCAACAACCGAGCCCGCTCTTGTAAACCCAATGCCCAACGCTTAACGCCACCCATGGATCACAAAAGAAAAAGACAGAGAATGAGAAAATCAAACACCCCCCAAAGAAAACCAAACATCCCCCCCACCCGTCGCCACACCCACGCACCGTCCCTCCAGCCCCCCCTGCGGACACTGCTCCCTCGCGGCCGCCACACACCCCATCCACGCCTCCTTGCTCACATTAATCCTCCTCCTCGAGATCCCTTCCATGGGCTGTTGCTGGCCCTCGTCGAGTGCTTCAAGCCGAAACACAGCACTGCCCACCCGACCCTCGGTGGTTTGCGGTAGTAGGGTCTGGCAGTGGCTTGCGTGCCGGCGGCCGGCGATGGAGGAGCAGATTGCTAGGGAGGCGGCGTGTTCGTCGTGGAGGAGGATTGTTCTACTCTGTATTAATACCTTGGCCACTCTCCTTTGCTCCTTTCAAGGGTAAAAGGAAGAACCTACGCAGAAGTATCGACACAGCGCACATCGCGGACAGCGTCGGGGTTGAGATGCACCTGCCGGCGGAGGGCGAGGCCTTCGTAGTAGGACTGGGGGACGGTCACGCGGCGTTGGTGGTATTTTTCGTACCAGGGCTCAGTGGGTGCTGCGTGGGTTGGGGTTGTGAGGGCGAGGAGGAGGGTGATTAGAGCGAGGGTGAGGGAGAGGGAGGAGATGTAGGTTGGTGGGCGGGTCATTGTTGTGGTTGACGATGTTGATCGATCGGGTTGAGTCGAGAGAGTACTGGAGATGGTTGGACGCTTTGAGGGTATTCAGAGACTCGATTCCAGATCAGAGCGTAAGGAATGACAAGGATGCCAGCATCAAACAGAAAAACAGAACAAGAGAGTGAATATGGCGATTAACACCTGCGACAACCCGTCCGTCGGTAATACCAAAGTCTGATTGTACCTAAACCAAGAACAAACCCAAGAACCAAACGGCCCTCGCCATTTCATATAAACAACCCGACGGAAATCCCAACGTCATACCCAAACGAACCAAATCCCCCTCCCGTCGTCAAACAAGGAAGCTGTCAAGGCTGTCTGTCTCCTCCGGTCCGTTTCGACTTCGGATCTCCACTGAGACCAAACAAACCCATCTCAACCCCTGCCAAGCCGGACAGCCGATCACCAATCGCCCCGTGGGGAACGCGGGAATTGTCAGATTGATGGGGCGACTCGGGTGATTGATTGAGATGCAGATTGATGAGGAGTATTCGATCGGCGGGACTCGAAACGAGAGGCCATCAGAAGAACAAATTCATTATCACACCGGCAGGCCGGAACTGTACAATGGAATGCAGCATTCCCAGCTGCTGAGTGGAACAGGCTGATCTGGCAATTGCATCCCCCTCAGTCTCACACCTGCATGTCAGACAACTACCTAACAAGCACCGTCAAGCCAGCTATGAGCCTCAAACAATCCATACATACGTGCAGTGTACAGAGTAAGTGAGACCAATGACGTCGCCTACCAAATCCCCCCTTGATCAAAACCCCTTTGATAAAAAAACCCACCCTTTAGCAATTGGCAGTGGTGTTTCGAAGACATCCGTCTTGTTTCTCCCGTGCAAGCCGAGTTCCCTAACAGGGGATTAGGCAAGTGACAGGGTGCTGAAACAGTACCGAGCCAGGGGTTAAACCAGCATTCAGTGGATGCTAGCGCGGTTGATTGGTTCGTTCAGGGGGTTGAGTGCACTTCAGGGGCTTGACCAAGGTTTGCGGGGAGAACCTGACGTCGTCATTGCGTTTGGTTGTTTCTTTTGGGTCTTTTCTTTTCTGTGAGGGGCATGGGATTTCCGAGAGGAGAGAAAAGTCGCGGAGTGAGACATTGGTGTTTGCTCGTCACCACCGGCGGTGTGTGAGAGCGAGACATTTTGATGTCACTGGGTGAAGCGTACACTAGTGTACTTGCTGACGAGGGGATGGGATACGGGGACTCCGATGAGATGCAGTGAGTCTTTCTCGAAAGTGCGGCAGGTGAGAATGATAGGGGATGGCTTTGACTTAGACGGGGACATCACTGTCCATGGGAGTTGGTCGTTGTCAGGGACTGGCAAATAAACTCTGCAGTCGTATCCGTATATTCGTCGCATTGTATCGTAACGGCATGCAATGAGTCGTTTGGTCCTGCGTAGGAATCCGTATGCTTGCGTAGTGCAAAAGTAAACAAGTGAGGAGATTCCCGCTTAACAAAACACCATCCTCCCAACTGAATACCTTCCTACAGAAAGGCATACCGCCATACAGAGTAACGCCTTAAATGCCCTCAATCCCGAACAAACCCAGATGTCCATACACCGTAAAATACACGACCTCCAACCTCCGGACCATCCAAGACATAAATCCCACCTTCCTCTCATCCCAAGTACACTAGGTAGGTAGTATACCCGTAATATCCCCTCGCCTCATCAAAACACCAACCCGTCTCAACACCCCACAGCACCCAGCATCCCACAACTCATACCTCACACCTCTCCTCCCCCCCTCCTCTCCCCACAAACACCACACACCCCACAGTCCGCCGCATTCCGGTACCCAGCCGCCGCGGCTCCCTGTCTCGCATCCGCACATATCGTGCTTTGGCACGCCCAAGTGCCTTCAAGAGAAAGCGTTTCTTCGCCCCTTGCGCCAGGTAGAGATAGGGTGTTGGAACATATGGCGCAGGTGGTGGCGGTGGGTTCGTTGAGGAAGGTGCAGAGGGGGCAGGCGTGGGAGGGGGGTGGTTGTTGTTGTTGTTGTGGTTGTGGCGAGGATGGTGGTATACTTGAAGGGGGTAGCGGTTTGGTTTCGAGGGTTGGGCGTGGTGTAGAAGCCGGGGGTAATAATGGTTTAGATATTTTCGATGCCGAGGGAATCGGTTTTGCGTCGGGCGGTTTCGTCTCCGACTGTGCAGACGCACCCGGTTCATCCTTCATCCGTTGACCTGCGCCGCTCGAGCCAGACGACAACCAAGACGCCAGACTAAACCGCTGCAGTTCGGCTAGCTCGTCCTGCGCGTCCTGGCCGTTCGGGTTCTCGTCCTCACACACTTTGACCATGTCCCTACCCTTAGAGTCAAGGAACTTGTTGCCGCGTGCATCCACAGCGACGGGGCCGACATCAGTGTCGTTTTCGTCTTCGTCTTCGTCTCCATCACTCTCAGACCCCTCTTCCAGATCCTCGCCTTCCTGTGTTTCCTGCTTCTGCTGGTCAAACCGCGCCAAAGCCGCCGCAGCCCGGAGCTCTCTCCCCCTCGCGCTGCCCGCAACCCGCGGTTTCCCAGTGATAGTCTTCCCCTTCTCCAGCTTGCGCTTCGTGATGGGGTCATCACCGAGCGTGACGCCGTTTGCCCCAAATTTCTTCAAAATCCGACGCTGCTTCTGCTCCTGGTAGGTAAGTGTCTTTTTATTGCTCGCCTTGCGTTTCCGGCTCCGCGACCGATACGTGCCGCCACAGAGGTGCTCGGGCAGCGGCTCGTCGGCGCCGACCGTGTTCCGCTCGAATTCACCCGTGGATAGCAGGGCGCCGCGGCCCCAGAGGCCTTCGCCGGTATACCCGCGCGTCCATAGTCCGCGCATCTGTTCGGCGTAGAGGTTGCGGACTTTCCAGAAGGCGCGGGAGTGGTTCATTTGCTTGCAGTGGGCTAGCCTGGAGCGAGGATCAGTCACGTAACTGACCGTAAGGGGGTGCTGGAAGGGGCTGCAGAACGCACTCGTGCATCATGACCATTTGTACGTAGTTGAAGGGCAGCCAGTGGCCGGACCGGGCCTTGAGCACCAGCTGGATGACCTCGCCGGCGTTGAAGTTGCGGCCCACAAACTCGGGGTTGGGCTCGTACTCCTCGAGCGAGGTGACTGACAGGCTGTGCTCTTTCATGATGGGCACTGGGCTGTTAGTCGGTTTCTTGGAAAAAATAAAAATAAAAATAAAACCAAAAATCAAAATGAATCGAAAACTTAAATCCATGGCACAAGACGGGTTGACCTACAACATTGCGCGGCGATCCTCTCCAGGAAATCCTGGGCCGTTGCCTCGTCTGGTCCCTTAAGCGGCTTGATGAAGACGACGCGGTCATTCGGCTGCGACTTTTTTGCATTGAGCCGCAGGATGTTGAGCGGCATGTCTGAGTGTCGCTGCTCCGATTAGATAAACAGCCGAGATGCAAAATGCAGATATCAAACACTGACGAAGTGGCGAGCATGGATTGAGAAGGTCTTCGAAACCTGGGGACGCGTCGGAGATAAGGAATGCGAAACCCGCGTTGAGTGGTGACGCCTAGTCACGTGACACCATTTACGAGAACAACGACGAGGCATCGGGGCATCGGGACATCGGGACATCAGCCTCATTCTCGGAAGAAAACTCCCCAAAAGGGGCATCAAAATACTAATACAACAAACTATAGAAGAAAATAGGTGGGAAAATAAATAAGAAGCGAAGGATCAAAAGATCAAGGATCAAACCAGCAAAAGCTCACCAGGCTGCCGCCCGGTTACGAAACCCATAGTGCTTGCTCCGTAGACGGCCGCTTGCCTACTAGATCCGCGGGTTTGCCTGAGAGTAGCAAGCTAGAAATCCCTACTCGTTAACCCGCCTTTGCCATGAATTGAACCCTTGACCTCGCAGTCAAGTGAACAAACCCATCGCTCAAGGTAGGCCCTTTCAAGGACCACCGCTGGTGACCGCTAGGCCAGACAACGGTGTGCAATTGTTGAAAAGGTATGCGTTGGACCCTATACATATACCCTCGTCCTCTTGGTCTCTTGCCTGCTTACCTCCTACTTCTTGTCTTCTTGCCCACTTAGAACCGACTGCACAGCACCGCAACACCGCAGTGCACTGTGTGAATCTCAGGCCCACGCCCAAGCTGCCTGCTGCGAACTGCACTTCTTTCCCATTCCCCATTTTGGCTATCTCTTGAAGCTTTGTGATCCATCCATTCCTCACACTTTGGTGTTTTCAAACAAGTATTCACTTCCCACCATGTCGTTTCCGCAACATCGCCCTCCTTCCCAACCTGCACTTGCAACAAATTGCGCAATAACACAGAAAACGTAACACCACCACAGCAACCACAACAATCACAACAATCGCAAAATACCATAAAAAAAACACTACCTCCTCCTCCCACCTCCACCTCCACCACCAGCCCCAGCACCACCAGCGACACCCTCCCCACGATCCGCAAGCGAAACCACCTCCCCAATACCCGAGGCTTCCTGCTCCTCCTCCAGCAGGGTAATCTCCTCGCGGCAGTCCCACCACTTCTCCTCGCTGAGCTCGAACGCGCCGGCCTTGATCTCTTTGACCGACAGCGATGTCTCGGGCTGCACGCCCTTCCAGCGCATGTTGGTCATGAAGATTTCTTGCCACTCGGCCGAGGTGCGTTGGAAGAAGTCGCGGCGGGATTCGAAGGGCTTTTTGGGGACAGTCAGTATCATGTTGGAAAGGGAAGAGAGAAAGGAAAAGAACAGAACAGAAGAAAGAAACTCACCCTTGGATGCGGCAGCCCATCATCCACCGTCTCTGTCGCGGCCGACTCGGTCTCCTCTTCCTCTTCCTCTGTCGGTGCAGCTGTAGCGGGTGCCGCTTCGGAATCATCGCCCTGCTTCTTCTTGCGCTTGCTCGGCGTGTACAGTTGCTGTTTGCCCTGTCCTTTCTCGTCTGCCATCTCCACGTCCCCATCTTCGTCCACCTCCTCGTCCTCGTCTTCATAATCTTCCTCGTCATCGTCGTCGTCGTCATCTTCGTCTTCGGATTCCTGCTCTGTGTTAGCAAAATTACTGTTAAACGACAGAAAGACAAGACAAAACATACCACCCAGTCCTCGACAGGCCGGTTAAACACCTCTTTGCAGCCATCCAACTTCCCCAAGTCAATCGCATACAAATCATCAAACGTGTACTCGCGGTCGCCCTTCTCAAACGTCCCACCATAGATGTACAGCACATCGTCCTGCACCGCCAGTAAGGCGTTGAACCGCGGGTGCGGAAACTCCATGCTGACCGGCATCTCGCGGACCGCTTTCCTCTCGCGCTCCTCTTCCTCTTCCTCTTTCTTCTTCCGCCTATCCACATCCATCTCGTCACCTCCACCCTTACCATCCTCATCCTCATCATCCTCAATCCCCGCTCCCGCTCGCAACGCAGCCAACTGCCGCAACAACTCCTCCTCATTCTCCTTCGCCCTTCCTCTTCTCCCCCCAACCGCCCTACCCCCTCCTTGTTCACCACCGCCTTTCCCACCTGCCCCCCCACCTCCTCGTCGAGTTTTCTTCAACCCCAAAGGAAAAAACCGATTCCTCTCCACATTCCACGCAAACAGCGCATTAAAAAACTCACTCTCCATCCCTTCCTCACTCTCCTCCACATCATGCACACCCCCAAACAAAATCCCCCTCCCCCGGTGTGCCGCCATCGTCGCCCCCGCTCTCGTCGGATCCGGCGCATTAGCCGGCTTCTTGCGCCGTTCCCACCGCACCGTAGGCGGCGCTCCCGCAGGCGCCGAAGCATCAGGTGGCGTAATCCTCAGAAAGAAACAATCCGTGTGAATCTGCGGTTTGAGCACATTTCTCTGCCCACCACCACCACCTCCTCCTCCTCCACCTTTAGAACCCTGCTGCTGCTGCTGTTGCTTGTTGATAGCAGCCGTAGCTTTCACCCTCGAATACCCCCCATACAAAACCGCCCCCTGCTCATGCGGCAACAACGTAAACGACGACCGCGCATCCGGCTTCAACTGCGCCGGCGGCAACGCCGGATTATGCCACACAAAATTCGCCGTATCATACAGCCACAAATCCGCCAAATACCTCGTCTGATGCGCCGTATCCTGGAATCCACCAAACAGCACGACATAATTCTTATAAAACGTCATGCGGTGACCCGACCGCGCAGGCGGGGTCTTCCCCTTCGGCTCTAGCCGGGTCCATTCCCGGGTCGTAGCGTCCAGTTTCCAGAAGTCGTTGTAGTGGTAGAAGGTGCCCTGTTTGGGGGAGGAGAATTCGCCGCCGAAGAGGTAGACGGTATTAGCCTGGTTGCCGCCGCGGGTCCAGGCGTGGCCGCTGCGGGGGAGGGGCGCGTTGGGGGAGGTGATGCTGCGCCATTCGTCGCGGTCGATGTAGTAGACCAATAAATCGTTGAAGAAGGTGGCGAGGGAGCCGTTGAAGTACTCGCCGCCGAAGAGGAGGAGTTGGTTGGTGTTGGCTGGGTTGGCGAGGAAAGTGGCTGCGGAACGGGCACGGGGGGGCGTGGAGATGACGGTTTCGGTGATTTTGAGGAATTTTTCTTGTTCTTTGCGGTATTCTTCCAGGACGGCGTCGAGGTCGACGTCTTCGGCGTCGCTGCCGTCGAGCTGCTTGGAGGCTTTGGCTTTGGCTTTTTTTTCGGCTTTTTGGGAGGCTTTTTGTTTCTTTTCGGCGAGTTTGGCCTTTTTGGACTCGCTTTTGCCTTTTTTGTCTTTGGCCATTTTGAAGTGGTGTTGTTTGAACCTTGTGTGTTACCTAGGTATGTTGTTGAGGGTTGAAAGTTAAAAGTTGAGTTCAAGTGCGGAGAAGTTTGAGTGTGAAAATTGGGTCCACATTGAAATATAAGTTGGGTTGAGTGTACAGAACCTAATACCGTGAATGACGTACGGACTGTATAGATACTCCATACGGATAACTCAAGAGGCCCGGCTGTCTGCATATCGGGCTTCATTCAATCTCCAATTATCTCACATTTAATGATCACTTGGTGGGCTGACTGGACATGGAAGTGGCGTTTCTTTATTCATCTGTGGGCTATGATGCCCCTATTTCCCCCCTGACATGGCCCAAACGGTTTTTATTCCAGTCATCCCAGACCATCTACAACCGATATGCTTTCCGGCCGTTCATTCCCGGCCATGCTTGAGATCCTGACTACTCGTCAGATATCCCGTTATCATCTCATATTTTCAGCAGAATATTTACGAACGGTATCCGTTCTCCTTCAACCATGCGGCCACATCCGCCCGGTCCCGCTCAACCCACGAGATCTTGGAGCGGATCGCATCCAAGCTCTGCGCCAGCGACTGGTCAAATCCGTTGGTGCTCTTGCCCTTGAAGAACGCCTCCACCTGCTCGAGCTGCTCCTTCTTCGTGAAGCTCGACGTGAAGATGGTGACCATGGTGCCTAGCATCGAGAGCGCCGGGGGTAGCTTCTTGACCAGCTCGTCCCAGTTCTCCGTCATCCACGCGAACAGCGCCTCCACGCCCTCGGGGTGTCCACGTAGCCCGCTGGTCGGCATGTAGATATCCTGGTCCTTGATCTCGCCGCTGAAGAGGAGGCCCAGCGTGCGCTTGATCAGCTCGGGGTCCTTGGCCCGGCCTAGGCAACGCAGCGCCGTGTTGCGCTCGTCGCTGTTGGTCGAGTTGCGGTAAAAGTCCAGGATTGCGTCGTACTAATAGTGTTAGCTTGACTGTTTCGTCTAGGTAAAAAAAAAAATGAAAGAAATAAGCAAAAACATACCTCTTCCTTGCCCCCGTACTTAAGCACCATGCTAAAGACACTACCCCGGATGTTGGGGTGCACGGCAGCGCGGTCCCCAGCAATAAACTTCTTGAACTTCTCCTTGGCCGCGTTGATGATCGTCTCATCTCCGCTGAGACCAGCAGTCCCAAACATCATGCCCTTGAACTGCTGCAAAATGTGCCCATCGCTGTCCGAGAACTCCCAGCCCAGCTCGTGCGCCTTGGCGCTCACCAGGTCACGCAGGAACGCATCCAGTGCATCCCGCTCAGCCTTGTCCTCAAAGATCCACGCGCCCTGCACCGACGACACACGCGCAATGATCTCGTTCCAGACGACAAACTCGGCCTCCGAGTTGAAGCCCTTGAGCAGGCTCAACACGCCCGACGTGCTCTGGTAGCCCGAGGTGGCCAGCGCGCCCGCGTCGGCGATCATACCGGCGCGGTCCTCCACGCTCAGCAGGCCTTGCTTGGCAGCGTTGCCCAGCTTTTCGAGCCGCTCGGGCGAATAGGCGGTGCGGTACAGGCCGGTGTGGTTCGCGTTGAGCTTGAAGAACTCCGTGCTTGGCACCTCAAAGGTAGCCTCGCGCTTGTCGAGCGTCTGCGACTCATCGATTCCGTCCTTGGTGCGCAGGCCGAGGAAAACGGGGTAGATGGTCTGGTCCTCCTCGGGCTTGGTGTCGCCGGTGCGGAGGAACCGATTCTGCTTCAGGTGGATGGTCTTGTCATCCTTCTCCGAAACAGTCACCACAGGGAAACCAATGTTCTTGGTCCACACCTGCATGACCTCCTCCACGCTCTTGCCGCTGGCATCCGCGAGCGACGCCCACAGGTCGCCCGTCTGCGTGTTGCCGTACGCGTGCTTCTTGAGGTACCGCCTGACACCCTCCAGGAACGTGTCCTCGCCAAGGTACGTCGAGATCATGCGCAGCACGCAGGAGCCCTTCGAGTACGAGATGGCGTCGAAGATCTGGTTGATCTCGTCGGCCTTCTTCACGGGGACCTCGATCGGGTGGCTGCTGCGGAGCGAGTCCAGACCCAACGCACGCTGGAGGTTGTCGACCACGTACGACTCCCAGACCTTCCACTCCGGGTAGAAGATGTTGCACGAGTACCACGACGCCCAGGTCGCGAAGCCCTCGTTGAGCCACAGGCCATCCCACCAGTCCATGGTGACAAGGTTGCCGAACCACTGGTGCGCCAGCTCGTGCTGCACAACCTCAGCCACCCGCTCCTTGGTCGCCGCGCCGCTGGCCTTTTCATCCAGCAGCAGGTCCACCACCCGGTAGGTGACCAGGCCCCAGTTTTCCATGGCGCCCTGGGCAAAGTCGGGGATGGCGATCTGGTCCATCTTGGGGAGCGGGAACTCAATACCAAAGACCTTCTCGTAGAAAGCGAGCGTCCTGGCCGCGAGATCCAGCGAGAAGCGGCCGTGCTCAATGTTCTGGCCCGGCGGCGCGTACACACGAACGGGCACGCGGAAGTCGTTGGTCTCGATGACGTTCAGCTCGCCCACCACGAACGCTACCAGGTACGTCGACATGAGCGGCGACTTGTTGAAGTGGACAGCCTGCTTGGTGGTGCCGGTCTGCTCCGACTTCACCTCCGTCTCGGAGGCCACGTCCATGTTGCTTAGGCAGGTCAACTTCTTGTCAGCGATGAGCGTGACGGTGAACTCGGCCTTCAGCGAGGGCTCGTCGAAGCAGGGGAACGAGCGGCGGGCGTCGGTGGGCTCCATCTGGGAGACCGCCAGGATCCCTTCACTGCCATCTGGGTTCTTGTACGTCGACCGATAGAAGCCGGCCATCTTGTCGTTGAGCTGCCCAGTGAACTTGATCTCTAGCTGGGCCTTGCTCCCCTTGGAGAGGGAGTTGTCGAACTCGAACTTGCTGACCTGTGTGGCCTCATTGTAGGTAACGGAGGGAGACGAGCTGTATCTCAGTTAGTGGCCAGTCAAAAGTCAGGGTTAAAGAAAAGACGGGGGAAAGGACAAAATAAAGAAAGCTAGCTAACCTGACTGTTTGGCCACCTGATGTAACCTTGGAGCTGTGGATGTCGAGCTCAAGGGTGTGCAGCGAGATGGACTTGGAGTCCTCAGCCACGTCGAGATCGATCACGACCGTGCCGTCAAAGGTCAACTTTTTGAAGTCGGGTTCCAAGGTCACGTTGTAGTGCCGCGGCACCACATTAGCGGGTAGCAGCTCGCGACCCTGCACGTTCACCCCACCCGCCGTGTCGGCAACAGCTTGCGTTCGGCACATGTTGTGACGGCGGTACGAGCAGTGGCGGACTGATGATGGGTTGCAGAGGCGGGCGCTTCTTGGTTGGGAGAACGGCCGTTGGAGATGACGGTTGTTAAGGGAAAAGGAGCTGGAGGATGTTGATGGGGCAGTAGTACTTGAAGTTGAGGAGGGTAGACGGCTTAGGATCGAGTAACTGCGGGGTGTGTTTTGTTAGTGACCGTTTGGGCCCAAAAGGAGGGGCCCTCCTGACCCGAGCTGGAACCTCCATAAGCTCGGTGCAGGTACCCCGCTGCTGGCCGCGCCGCACAGGACTCGAGGGTTGAGCGTGCTTTGCGTACCGTGATGTAAAATTTTTCGGCGTCTGGTGGGCGCGCAACCGCAACACAACTCCTGCTTGTGCAACCGGGCCCTGCCTGCCGCGACAGACTGGGCGCCCAGCAATGCAAGCGCGAAACATTGCGAGAAAACGACGCCAAAAAGTGGTAGAAAGGAGAGCCGGCAGTCATGAATTGGTAGCGAAGGGCAATCATTTTCGGGTATCTTGCATCCCAGACGCTTAGTCACGGCTAAGTACTTGGTACCCTGCTCCACTCTCGATCATAGGAAGAACCTCAACATCCCAATCTGAGGAAGGGATTGAAGAAGAAACCGTATCGACTACTTTAAGCTCTACTTCGTTTTTCGGGAGCTGGGTACATTCACAGAATAGTCCAAACAGCCCATGTGTTATGTTATATCACCCTTAGCTCACCGATCTTTATTAGTTCAACTGATACAGGATACACCGTGTTATTTAGAAGATAGACACGGTATAAACTACATTTAACAGCCTCTGGTTCTAGAACTCTTAAACCAACCGAGCTCAAACCTTTGTTTCTCGAGATTGAGATTTTCCGCCTCGTAACTATTATGGTTTATCGAGGCCAGATTTAAGACCCAGCGGGATGGAGACCCCTTCGAGGTGGAGCCATTGTCACAGGACAGCGCAGGTAAAGACGGTACGGCGTCTGGTATGTACACCTCGCTGCCGGGGTGTGGTGGTTTCAAATAACCCACGATACAACGGGCTAAGAAGTCGACTAGTCGAGGCCCCCAACCGAGTCCCCACTAGACTACCAGTTTCTTCTCGATGTTATATGAATGGAGGGCTGGCTACCGCTCTTCTTACATCCCACCTGATATCCCAAGAACGTGCCCCCATTTCGATCCCTATCAGCTTCCCGTGAATCGTCATGGTACGCCTCACTCAGCGCCCCAACAGGCCACAAGTCAAATTCTGGATGTCTCCCTCCGCCGCTTCCGAGAAACGGGCTACATCATCGGTTCGGTACCGAGGGCTGGCGTGCCTTCTTTTGAGTCCGCGGCCTCGGAGCGAGTCTATCAGGTGTTGTGCCCGTGACTGCAATTAAATTTTATGTCCACGGGAGGATGTCTCGTTTTCCGCTTTGAGCAGGCGGTCAAACACCATGTGAACTGTGAAGTAAGGTAAAGAGCGGATGATTCCGAGCCCGTTTCAAGGCCGTAGGGTAAGAAGAGATCACACTACACGGATCTCCCTTCCCTACCCTCTGGAACCCTCCGTCAGCCAGCGAACAAAACAGCCCGCCATTGTTGTTCATCGGTTGCGTAAATTACCCTTTCGGGCAACGTTACACAGTACGATAAGCTTGGCGATCGAAGCCCAACGACTTGGGACCACTAAATCAACGAGGTGGGACAACCGACGCCTTGATGCAAGAACGAGCGAATCAACGGTATAGGTTAAGAGACTGGTGCGTCTGATGCAGAAGGGAATGGAACAGACAAGAGTTCCCTTCACCGAATCTAGAGAAATCCGATCATGAAAGCGACGGGGCCGGCCCCGCTTCCCCTGGCCGATGACCTGCAACTGGGCCCTCTCAACGGGCAGCTGGACAGGGTTCGAGCTTCCTAAACAGCTCTTGGGCGAGTTTCCAGGACAAGTTTCGATTGAGAAACGAATTGATTCTTTGAGTGGGGTTCTCCCTCGGAGCCGTAGCGGGGTAGGACGCCGTTGCTCGAGGCAGGCACGACTGAGCAACGCTTGGCAACTCAACCATGCGCGCGCCACGCCTCCATGGCGCCATGGAGGGGTCGGGTCGTTGCGGGGCTGGCCGCCCAGTTTTGGAGGGGCAATCGGCGACGGGCCGCGAGAGACTTGAACCTCCGGAGCTCAATGCAGGAAGACGGGCACGGCGGGAGAGCCAATGCTGGAGACACGCCAAAACACGTTGCCGGGGAATTTGGTTCTTTGGGGTGTTGGTCGGACTTGACCGTACTTCGTACGCCCTTGTTGAGATGGGGGGCGCTCCGACAACGGATTCAAGACCAAGCTTTGACCCCCGCGCGCTTGAGAGCTTTGCTGCGCAAAACGGACTCAGCGCGGGTCTCCAGCTCATCCCCCCAACGCGAGCACCCGCCGGCGTGTCTGAGGTGAAATGTTAGAACAGGGATTGGTTCTTCGGTTGCGGATCGATTTGAAGCCCCGATTTGTTGAGAGAATCATAATGGTATGACAGGCGTGTCGTAATAGCCACTAACAGCTTCCATCAAGGTCCCTTGCAGCGCCCGCCTTATCACCCCACCAAAACAAATCCTGCCCCTCCTTGGGTGACTGCATCTTGGCCGCGAGCTTTCTTCTCCCAAGACCGACCAGCTTCTTGATTCCTCCTCCTTCTTCCTTTTTCCCTCCAGCAACCCAACTTTCTATCACACCGTCAAGTCAAGCTCACCTAAGGTATGTTTTTCATCATGAATTTCATCAACTTCATTTAGTTTGTTTCTCTTTCCCCCCTTCGAGTCAATGTCCTCCCCTCGCTCTCGCTTTCTGGAATTCTGGCGCCAGTAAAAAGAAAAAGTCTCCGGATGGTTTAGCTGGCTTGGATGTCGGCGAGGCTTGCGGGAAATCCATTAAACATCGCAATTGAGCGAATTTCACCGCGGCGGACGGAGAATCCCTTTTGTCTCAGACCTGCGCTCAGGTTGTGCCAACTCAAAAGCTCCCGCGTTTTTGTCCCGCAATATTTGCGTTCCTTTTCTTTCCCATCCGACCAACCCGTCCATGCGTAAGCGCCAACTTTTCTCCATAATCCACTGACACTTTCGGCCGAAATAGAATCATTCACAATGACCATCTCCAAGATCCACGCTCGCTACGTCTACGACTCTCGCGGTAACCCCACCGTCGAGGTCGACGTGGTGACTGACCTTGGCCTCCACCGCGCCATTGTCCCCTCGGGTGCCTCCACCGGTTCGTCGCACTTTACTCTCCGGGCGTGCATTTCGTAACCAAGGACCTCCTCCCAAAAAAGTCCCCGACTGACGATTTCGTTACCATAGGCCAGCACGAGGCTTGCGAGCTCCGCGACGGTGACAAGACCAAGTGGGGTGGCAAGGGTGTCCTCCAGGCCGTGAAGAACGTCAACGAGGTCATCGGCCCCGCGATCATCAAGGAGGACATTGACGTCAAGGACCAGTCCAAGGTTGACAAGTTCCTCATCGACCTCGATGGCACCCCCAACAAGACCAAGCTCGGTGCCAACGCCATTCTCGGTGTGAGCCTGGCCATCGCCAAGGCCGGTGCCGCTGAGAAGGGCGTGCCCCTCTATGCTCACATCTCGGACCTTGCGGGCACCAAGAAGCCCTACGTCCTCCCCGTTCCCTTCATGAACGTCCTGAACGGCGGGTAAGTTTAGTCTTTTGATTCTTTGCGCGATTTGCGTGGGTGTTCCAAGTCGTAGGCTCTGACAATAGTTGATAGCTCCCATGCCGGTGGCCGTCTGGCTTTCCAGGAGTTCATGATCGTCCCGTCTGCTGCTCCCTCGTTCTCCGAGGCCCTGCGCCAGGGTGCTGAGGTGTACCAGAAGCTCAAGGCTCTAGCCAAGAAGCGCTACGGCCAGTCTGCCGGCAACGTCGGTGACGAGGGTGGTGTCGCTCCGGATATCCAGACCCCCAAGGAGGCGCTCGACCTCATCACGGACGCCATCAAGGAGGCCGGCTACGAGGGTCAGATGAAGATCGCCATGGACGTTGCGTCCAGCGAGTTCTACAAGACCGACGCCAAGAAGTACGACCTCGACTTCAAGAACCCCGACAGCGACCCGGCCAAGTGGCTCACGTACGAAGAGCTCGCCGCCCTGTACGCGGACCTGTCCAAGGAGTACCCCATCGTCTCGATCGAGGACCCCTTCGCCGAGGACGACTGGGAGGCCTGGAGCTACTTCTACAAGTCCCAGGACATCCAGATCGTGGCGGACGACCTGACGGTCACCAACCCGCTGCGCATCAAGCAGGCCATCGACCTCAAGGCGGCCAACGGCCTGCTCCTCAAGGTCAACCAGATCGGTACCCTCACCGAGTCGATCCAGGCGGCCAAGGACTCGTACGCCGACAACTGGGGCGTCATGGTGTCCCATCGCTCGGGTGAGACCGAGGATGTGACCATTTCGGACGTTGTGGTTGGTATCCGCTCGGGCCAGATCAAGACCGGTGCGCCGTGCCGCTCGGAGCGTCTTGCCAAGCTCAACCAGATCCTCCGCATCGAGGAGGAGCTTGGTGACAACGCCATCTATGCCGGCGAGAACTTCCGCAAGGCCGTGCAGCTGTAAGGCGGGTGGGTCATGATTGCTTAACGGAAAAGGAACGACCCACTCGGGAGGAACCGGTCGCTCGGGAATCGGGCCCGGCCGCTGGGACGAACGAACAAGAGGCGTTACCTCGGATCTCGGAATGGGTTAGAAAACGGAGGTAGTGTGGCTTTAGAAACGAATAAAATACCAGGCCGTAGCTGCCAAACGATTGATGATTCACATCCGTTCCTAGCCGAGTGTCGGGTGCTTCTGGTGCTCTGGTGAAGCGAACAAGGATCCCAGCTGCATGAGATGGAGTGCTTGAGTGGCTTGAGTGGGTCAAGATGAGCGCAGCTCTCTGCCAAGTAAAATGAAGGGGAACCAGCTGGCAATGCCAGGTGTTGCCAGCCGTAAATGGTTGCTACGGTGACAGCCCAAATATTTGCCGAAACGAGCCTAACAAGAAACAGGAAAGTGGGCTTTTTGATTCGTCGCGAGCTGCAACCCCTCAAACTTGACACAACCCTCCCAAAACGCGTCCCACTTTCCGGACACCCAACTCTTGTCACTCCAGACTTGATCAGGTAGGTCAGTGATCTGAGACCTCGCCTTCATTTTGGTCCTTTTTCAAGGCCGCATTCATTTTGCAATCACTGCACTTCTCCAATTTCTCTCTTTTTATTTACTCAATTATTCACCCCGCCAAAGCAAACCCCGCTGCGGGCTCCCCGCAAGCACGCAAAAGAAAAGATGGCGCCCAACAACAACAACGACGCCGTCAACTTCGACATAATCGAAGACCACAAAGAAAACATCCAAGCCCTCCCCAGCGGCCGCTCCGCCCGCAAGCTCGCCGAACTCTATTCCGCCCCCTCTCCCCTCCACCCCCAATCCTCCACCGGCAGCAACCACACCAACCCCCTCGACACCAAAGACGTCCACGACACCATCCGCGCCGAGTTCGAAGCCGAGCTCACCGCCTCCACCACCACCGAATCCGACGACCCCCTCGACATCTACGACCGCTACGTCCGCTGGACCCTCGACGCCTACCCCTCGGCCCAAGCCACGCCCCAGTCGCAACTCCACACCCTCCTGGAACGCGCCACGCGCACTTTTCTCAGCGCGCCGCAGTACCGTAACGATCCCCGCTACGTGCGCATGTGGCTGTATTATATCTCCTTCTTCTCCGATGCGCCGCGCGAGGCATTCGTGTTTTTGTCACGGCATGGGATTGGAGAGACGCTGGCGCTGTTTTATGAGGAGTATGCTGCTTGGTTGGAAGGGGTGGGCCGGTGGGCGCAGGCTGAGGAGGTGTATAAGTTGGGGATTGAACGGGAGGCGAGTCCGGCGGCGAGGTTGGTGAGGAAGTTTGGGGAGTTTGAGCAGAGAAGGGCGGTTAGGCAGGCGGAGGAGGGTGAAGGGGAGGATGGGGATGGGCCGTCGTCGCCGGCGTTGCCGGTTGCTAGGCCTGCGCTGGGGTTGAAGGTTGATCCGTTTGCGGCGGCGGCGGCTGCGGTGGCGGATCCGCAGGCTGCGGCAAGGCAGACTACTTCGGGGTTGGGAGGAGGGGGGGGAGGAGGACGTCCGGCAAAGCCGGCGGGACGGTCGTCGAAGCTGACGATTTTCTCAGATGCGGACGCGGCAGCAGAGCCGGCGGTGGCGTCGGCGATGGGCTCGCGTGGGGCTGGGTCGAAGGGGTGGGATAGCATTGGGTCGCTGGCGGACCGGAAGAAGGAGAATACCGTGGAGCCGAAGCCGTGGGCGGGCGAGACGCTGAAGGCGGGCGGGAAGAAGAGTGGCGCCAAGATGGCGGTGTTTCGGGATCCGGTAAGTACACACACACAGTTCCTGTCTCTCGACCCCAAACCTCCACACATAAACCTAGGTGTTGATCAATTTAGGACTAATGTGTTTTGTGTGTTCCCTTTTGCGTGCCGCCGTCGGCGCGTGTTGGAGGGACCGTTTCTTTGTATCCAGTCTCTGCATCTTCAGTCTCAATCTGTTCTGTCCAAACAACAACAACAACAGCAGCAGCAGCAGCAGCTGTCTCAGTCCCATATCCCCATCCATCATAGCAAGGTGCAAGTTACAGTGAACCCGTCCAATGGGAAGCGCGAGCGTGTGTTTGTCGACCTGCGCGTGGTGTACCCGACGCCGGACGAGCCGGGTACGGAGTTGAGTTTTGAGGAGGTGTGGGCTGCCACGAGGGGGTGGTTGGGAGTTCAGTGGGAGGAGGAGGAGCAGCAGCAGGCGTCGTTTGTGGATGAGAATTCGCCTGTGAGACAAGTGAAAGCCTCGCAGAAGCTGGCGATGCATCAGGATGTGGTGCGACTGGATGAAAACGGAGCGCCGATTTATCCTGGGGGGTCGAAACCCAGGAAGAAGAAGCCGGTAGAGATGAATGAGACGCAGATCAGTACGTCGATTTCCTTATTTTGGTTTTATTCTTCTTGTTGTTATTATTATTATAAGGCTACTGACACTCCCCAGTCAAAGCAAAGTTGGATTCACCATCCGGGCCAAAGATCAAAAAGAAGCGGCGTTCCACGGCCGAGCCGACGATGACACTGCACACCAAGGCGGCCACTGACGATATTTACGATATTTTCAACGCACCGCTCAAACCTAGCGGTCATGAGCTGGGCGATAGCGATGACGAACGCTATGACTCGGAGGACTACACTAGCGGTGGGGAAAGCACTGTGACAACGACGAATATCCCCGAAGAGGACGAGAGAGAAGCAACCGGAGAACCAGGAGATGGTGAGGACGATGATGATGATGATGACGCCAAGAGTGTGGCCAGCGAGTGGTCTGAGTTCTCCACACATAAACATATCCCCGGCTTTGAAAACGAGGCTAGGGAACGGGATGATACCCAGGGCTCTGACCTAATCGATGTCGGCCAAAATGACGGGCAAGAAGACGAGGACGACGACCTAGAGCCTCCTAGAACGAGGACCATGTTTGTGCCGATCCCGCCGGAAGACTATGTGCCGAGCCGGCGGCCGTACAGAGACCCCGTCGAGGCGGCTAACAACCGCCTGCCCTTCATGACACCCATCACGGAGCGGACGGAGACGTCGCTGGACATGACGAGCGAGCAGAGCCGGTACGGAAAGACGCCGTCTAGGAGGCGGGTTGAAGACATGCTTGAAGAGGAGGAGGGTGATGAGGATGATGAGCACAGAATGGACGAGGACGCAGAAGAGGATGATCTCTTGGACTTGGAGCCTTTGAGTAGCCCGCTTAGGGACGTGGTTCTTGAGGACAGCCCAAGAGGCAAGATCCCGCAGCCGCTGCTCCCCAAGGCCAAGGGCAAGCCGTTTGCCCCGAAACCACTCGTGCCCAAGGGGCCCATCATCAAGGAGGCCCAGTGCAATCCCGTGGACGACGCGGTCCGGGCTGAGATTCTGGCGAACATGCACCCTCCGCTGAGTTCATATGACGGCTTCTACGACCATCGCAGCGAAACATATGGGAGGGGCGCCGAGATCCGTAAATTTGCCAAAGCCGCGGGCAAGGGCAGTCGGACGAGCACCGACAAGACGGGCAACCTGGGGACGGCCGTGGTGCTGGATTTCCCGAGGACCAAGTCGCAGTACACGATCCGCAAGGAGCTCGGGGCGGGTGCCTTTGCGCCGGTGTATCTGGTTGAGAATTCACGTCCAGATGGGAGCGGGTCAGGGAATGGAGACGAAGATGAAAACGAAAACAGGCACAAAATCACCCACTACCGCCGCCAAGCCCGCGAAGCCCTCAAGATGGAACACCCGCCAACCCCCTGGGAATTCCACATGATGCGCCTCGCGCACACCCGACTCGGCCCGCAAGACCGCGCTACAGCGTCCCTCTCACCAGCCCTTGAGATGCACCTCTACCGCGACGAGGGGTTCCTCTTCCTGCCGTACCACCCTCACGGCACGCTCCTCGACGTGGTCAACCTCTTCCGCGGCGAAGCCTCAGGGGTCATGGACGAGCAGCTGGCCATGTTCTTCGCCATCGAACTGCTGCGCACTGTTGAGGCGCTCCATTCCAAGCAGCTGCTCCACGGGGATATCAAACCGGATAACTGTCTGCTGCGTCTCGACGATCTCGAGCCGTCATCCCCTTCTTCTTCTACCTCTGATCACCAACACAGCCAAAACCATAGTCTCTCCCCCCAATACAACCCCTCCGGCGCAGGCGGCTGGTCCGCCCGCGGCCTAACCCTCATCGACTTCGGCCGCGCCATCGACATGCGCGCCTTCACCCCCGACGTCCGTTTCATAGCCGACTGGAAGCCCACGGCCCAAGACTGCGCCGAGATGCGCGAGGGCCGGCCCTGGACCTGGCAAATCGACTATCACGGCCTGGCCGGCACACTTCACGTGCTCCTCTTCGGGAAGTACATCGAGACTGTCCGATGTGATGACCAAGGGCTGGCTACGAGTGGAGTCGGCGGGAGGAGGTATAGGGTCAGGGAGAGTCTGAAGAGGTATTGGCAGACGGAGATTTGGGGGGAGTGTTTTGAGTTGTTGTTGAATCCCGGGGTGCATGTGGAGGGGGAGGAGGGGGGCAGGATGCCGGTTGTGAGGGGGTTGAGGGCGGTGAGGGAACGGATGGAGGGGTGGTTGGTGGGGAATTGTGAGAGGGGGGTTGGGTTGAGGGGGTTGATGGGGAGGGTGGAGGGGTGGGCTAAGAGGAGGTAGTCTTTTTTTCTGTGTTTTTCTTGCTGTTGATTTATTGTGTTTTCTTTTTACTTCTTTTCTTCTGTTTTTTTCCTGTAGATTTGTGATTTGAGTAAATGATATCCTTTGGTCGCCGAATATAGATACACGTTTGGCCGGTATTTTGCTTGCTAGCGTCTACCATGCTTCGAATGCCTGGCTTAGATCCCGCATTACCCCCGTGAGTGATGACAAGAGAGTTTTCAAAAAAACGGCCGATGTATGGCGGATGTGTTTGATTCATTATTATGTCTGATTTACACAGTTCTGAAGGCCTGCCCAAATCCCGCTTAGCTTTAGGGGGTATTGTACACATTATACAGTACAATATCTCATCATACACAAGCAGCCCTTCAGCAGTGGGCTACTCACTCTCCCCACAAGAATCACACGACTCCTCCTCATCCTTCTTCTTCCTCCCCTTCCCCTTCGCAGCCGGCCACTTCAAAGCCGTCTGCTTCGCACCCCCCTTCGCACCAGCCGTCCCCTTCCCCTTACCCCCCGCCCCCTTCTTCGCGTCCTTCCCGGCCTTCTTATCCACCTGCTCCTGCACCCTCTCCCGTTCCGCCTGCCCCTTGACCTGCAACGCAGCCGCCTTCTCCTTGAACCCCTCACTCTCCGCATCCATCCCAATCAACCCCTCCAACAACTTGATCTCATCCGCCCACACCTGCTTGTTCTCTACCATCTTCCCGTTGGGGCCCTTCTCCTCGATCGGCGTCTCGAGAACCATGGGTAGGTTCTGAAGGGATTCGTGGTTCATCAGGCTGTGGAAGGCGCGCAGGCCGAGGAATCCCGTGCCAATGTTGGCGTGGAGATCGCGGTGGGAGGCAAAGGGCGCTTTGCTATCGTTGAGGTGCAGGGCACGGAGGTATGACAGGCCGATGATGCTATCAAAGTCGGCGAGGGTTTTGGTGAAAGTTCCCGGGGTGCGCATGTCATACCCCGCGGCGAAGGCGTGGCAGGTGTCGAGACAGACGCCCACGCGCGACTTGTCGTCGACTTGGGCGATGATGTCGCGGAGTTCTTCGAAGCGGGAGCCGACTACGTTGCCGCTGCCGCACATGTTTTCGAGGAGGATGACCACGGAGGAGGTGGCGGCGTGCGCGCGGTTGAGCTGGGAGGCGATGCGGCTGCAGGCGGAGGCCATGCTGGCGCCGCCAGTTGAGCCGGGGTGGAAGTTGTATAGGGTGATGCCGAGGGCTTCGCAGCGTTGGAGGTCGTCGAGGAAGCTGTCGTAGGCTTGTTGGGCTTTGGCTGCGTCGGCTTGGGCGAGGTTGATGAGGTAGGAGCCGTGGGGGACGATGTGTTTGGCCGCGTCGTATTTTTGGGTTTGGAGCCCGGCATGGAAGGCTGTCTTGGTCTCGTCGGCGAGGGGCGGGCTCACCCATTTGCGTTGGGATTTGAGGAAGAGGGCGAAGGCGTTGGCGCCGATGTTGCTGGCGTTTTGCACCGCGTTGTGTACGCCCCCGGCGGCCGAGACGTGGGCGCCAATGTACATGGCGCGTGGGAGCGAGGACACGGCTGTTCGTGCGGCGAGCGCCATCTCGTCGCTGGTTTCCTTCTTGGAGGCGGCTGTCTTGCGCTTCTTGGGCGCTGGTTTCTTGTCCTCTTCCTTTTCCTCGGCCTTAACTGGTGCTGTGTTTTGGGTGTCCTCGTCGAGTTCCGACTCATCTTCCTCTACCGGTGCCGGTTTACGCTTTGGTGCCGCCCTCTTGGTCTCAACCTTGACTTTTGATTTGGTGATAACCGTGGTGTCGACTTCCTCCGCAACGACCTCCTTTTTTACGCGGGTGGACTCAGTTTTGACTGCTTGTGCCTGCGCTGCCCTGCGGGCAGATTGTCGAACCATGGTGAACGTCAGTTCCGTTTGTTAGTCAATCGATGATATTACCGGCGGTGGCGAACACAAAAGTTTATTCAGCGGACATGAGTCGAGATTCGCGTGGCAAAAGGTGATGGAGAAGCTTGTCTTGGCCAGGGCGCGTCACAACGCGCCGCGAGATCACGTGATGATAGGTCCTCATTAAGCTCCCTTCGTACTCTGTCCAATCAGAACTCGAGAATGGCGGCTTGCCCGGGCGTTCACTACCGGTGGTCAGGTGACCTCAGTGCAATGTAGTGTCCTACCCTAGTAAGCAGATTGACTCTCTCCGCGGACCACCGTATCGTTCAGCTTGCATTGATGAGGATGGGAAGGATCAATGTGCCCAGAGCTCCAGAACTCAAGATGAACTCGTCTCCCCCACCATCCCGCCGTCCGAACAGGGAGCGGCGCAGCGCATCACTCGAGACGACGAAGCAGCAGCAACAGGATTCAGCCACTTCAGCTGCTGATGCGGCAGCACACCACATTGTTTTTGCCCTTTTCGGGTATGCTGAGACAATTGAGAACTCATCTCCAGAGGGGCTGTTTTTCGTTTGCATTGATAATTCATTTCGTTCAAGAGAAACTAGCTCTAACTCCGAACAGCAGACTATTGATTTGATGTTGACTTGACGATGAACAGGCAGCCAGATTTCAAGATGGGTGAGATCCGTTTGCTTGGCGCGCCGCACGGGTCGGTTTCCTTTCCGAGCCAACGGCCGCCGCGGAATTGAGTCCGTCACCAACGTTTCTTCAACACCATGTTTGACCAGGTAGCATTCGGCTCCGTCCCTCGGATTCCTTGTCGCATCAAAGGCTGGTCAAGGCCGAGAGTGCCTCCGACCGTGCCTGGGGATGGGCCCCTGGCTTACCGGCAGAATGATAACTCTTGACGACGAACATGCAGTTGTGGACGCCCAGGCCAGAGGTGAGTTTGGTCTGGCTTTGGAATCTCGAGCATGGGACTGCCGAGTCCATGTAACAAACAGATGCAACATGCAACCTTTCAGGGAGGCTTCAGGGCTCCGGTTGTGTTTTTAGCCCTTGACCGTGCACCCGGCCCATGCAGCCCTTTGTCGAATGTGTCCAATGGGAAAGGTTGGCGGGGACTTTATAGTGGGGCATTATGCTATTTTTGTCGCTCTTTTCTTCGCTGGGCCTCTCATCAATCAGCAACGATGCAAGGCGCAATGGGTTACGCAGTGTCCGAGTAGCGACAGACTACGTCGAAGAGGAGCAGACTGAATCGAGAGGTGGATTTCATCAGTATTCCCCAAGGGCGGTAAACCCTAGGCTGCGCTTCAAGGTCGCATATATCTGTCCGCCGGCGGTTATTTGGGCGTCTAACATTCACCTCGAGAAACTCTTGGAGGTCACTTTATCCGCGACATCTGCAGGGCAGAAAACGAAACATTTCGGCAGGGGAGCCCTCATCCCCAGCCAAGGTTGCCGGCAGTGGCTTGCGCGCAAACCAGTCGGCTGGAACCGACCTGTGAGTTTGTTGCGAACGTCAACTGCCAGGTTGTTCGGTTTCGACGGTTTCGAACTATTTCGAGGCTGGGACTCCCTGGCTCATCGGCGGCGGGCGACGGGAGCCTCGGTCGATCGGTGAGCGTTCCAGAAGACATCTCCGGGCGGGGCCTTGGACCGGGACCTGGACTGGGGATCCGTCAGCTTTGTGCCCGTATTCAGCACGGAGCAAACGCCCTGTTGAGAACGAGTCAACAAGAACAGGTCGGGAAATCGGTGTTTCTCGCATCTTGCAGCCGCGGCTTGTCGATCATTTGCATGGTTTCTGCAAGATTCGCCTCCCGCGTATATGTGGGCTTTTGAACGAGAGCCCCCTGAGCCCCAAGAGGGAAACGTTCAGGGTCAGACGGGACGGGAGGCAAGGGAAGGCGCAGCTGGCGTACGGATGGAGGGGTAGTTTCCACGTTTTTGGTTGAGTTCCTCTTCTTGGTTCTCACTCTGTTCCCGCTACTCTCACTGCTCTCACTGCTTTCACCTTGATATTCACGTTTCGTCCCGAGTGTTTCTCCAGACCCTTTTCGGCAATTCCCGAGCTGGCGCCTGGCGGTGGCTGACACCCCGGGTCTTGGCGTCGTCGTCGTTGCTTTCCAATTCGGCCAGTGTGTTCCAGTGAGGGAAGCCCCCGAGATTGAGGCCTGAGCCCGGGTTCATTTTCAGCCCGTTCAAGTGCTTGAAAGCGTTGCATGGAGTTTCCGTTCGGGCCCGTGCCAACGCCTGCGCCCCCAAAAGTTCCCGTCTCGTTGCGGCGCTGCGTTGGAGCCCTTGTAGCACCTGGAGGTGCAAGCCCGCAACGCAACGCATGAAGTGGTGCAGAAGGGCATTTCCAAATTGGGCACTGCAGGGAATGGAAAGACGGCCTCTTCTCTGCAGCTTTCCCGTTCGTCCATACCTACACTACATGCACAGATCCATCCGGACACCTCCCTCGATTCACCTCCCTCCCGTCTGAAGAATCCGACTTTCGGCGTGTTTGAACACACCACCAACAGAATAACAACACCCGATCACCCCAATCGGGCAGTTTGCGTACCGCCCTGCAGTCGCATTGTGTGTGCCATTCGACGACAAAGCGCCAACTGCAACCGAACAGTGCCCCCAACTGCAGAAGCACCAACAGCCCGACTTCCTTCCTTCACCACCTGCAGCATCAATCTCGCAGCCCAGCCGAGCCTGGCCGAAGCGGTGACTTTTTGTCCGCGTCAGCGCGAAAGGGAAAAGGCAGATTGCGAAAAAAAGACGCCAACGCTTTTGGGCGCATTTCTCGAGGGGCAGCCTCAGCCTCATTCGCCCACTCACGCCCGCCCGACGACTTTCTTCTCTTGCGTGTCACCCCAAGACGGCAACACAACGAAAAAGAAGCACGAGAAGAAAAAAAAAAGGGCAAGAAAAAAGAAGAAGACGAAAAAGAAAATAACCCGATGGCGAGCCCCAACACCGACCCATGATTTTCCTGGCTCGACGACAACCCGGCCCCCCTACGACCGCGATCGCATCCATTACGGGAACGGGGACAACCTGAGGTCCTTTGGGAGTGGACCTGACGAGTTGAGGGCCGAGTAGGAAGGAGCATAACCCCACAGTACAGACGAGATGTCGGACATCGAGACGTTCGAGGTGGTCAGCCACGTCGACGCGGGGGTCGTCGATGTCGCTGTCGATGTCCCCAACGAGGTCGACACCACCACACCTGTCGCTGCGCCGGACGCTGCGACAATACCCACGGGGGAAGGCCGACGACCGTCGATTGAGAAGAAACCGATTTTGATACCCGACGACGAGACGGCGTTTGAGCGCTTGCCCGATGAGATTATTCAACAGTACGGTGTTCTCTATAACTCTGTCTATTCTAATGTCCCGTTTTCTCTATCTCGTGTTCTCTATGTATTTGAGCTTTATATCTCGACTCCCATACTTACACTTTTAGAATCCTCGAGGCCACCGATGCAAACGGGTTCGCGTCGCTGGCGCTGCTCAACTCAAAATGGCGAAGCGTCGCGCAACAAGCGCACCTCTATGCCTACCACCTCGCGCGGTGTCCGTCGTATGCGATGAGCCACAAGACAGCCGCAACAGCACTGGCCAAGGCCGGCAACGACGAGGACGACCTGCCCCGGCTGCGACGACTGTTTGCGCGCGAGGTCAAGCGCAACCTGTTTGAGGCGTACCTCCGACCCCGGCAGACCACCATCAAGATCATCTCCAACTCGATTAGCTCGTCGTCGTGTCCGGGCGGGGAGGGCATCCAGTTCAGCCACTCGCCCAAGGGCCACCACATGCTGGCGTACAACTCGTCGCGGATCCACGTGCTGGACATGCGGGGGGGTACAGATACCGACGCGGAAGGGGAAGCAGAAGAACAGGCGCCGATCGAGGTCAAGCGGGAGTTTAAGATCCTGCGGCGGCCGGCAGCGACGTGTATCAACGACGAAGGGACGACGCTGGCGGTGCTGGTGACGGAGATGGAGGTGGACATTTACGATCTGCGCCGGCAGCCGCCGAAGCGGACACACTCGATGATCCTGGACCACAGCCCGCGGGCGATCGCGCTGTCTCCCTGCGGGTCGGTGCTAGCGGCCGCGTACGAGGGCGGGATCGAGGTATCGGCGATCCACGCGGGCGCACTATCGACGGACCGGCGGGCGGTCAAATGCGACGGGGTGGACGCGCTGGCGTTCTCATCAGACGGCACGCAGATCCTGGGCACGACGGTGCAGGCGTCGTCGCAGCAGCCCAGCACGGTGGTGCTCACGGCGCCGTACTACGACCCGGGCAGTCACGGGGCAGCTGACGATTCTACCGACCTCAACATCAACGGCAACAACATCAGCGCGCTGTGGACGACGTCGATCCTGTTTCCCAACACCAGCCGCGACTGCAGCCATGCTGTGCTGATCCAGAACGGCCGGCGGTACGAGGAGGCCGCGTGGGCGTTCACGTACGACCGCAGCTTTGAGACGTTCCGGGCGGTGCGCATCGACGATCTGCGGAATGGCACGACGTATTTCACGGGGCCCGTGCCGAACCCCAATCCGAACGCGCAGGCCCGGCTGCTGCCGTGTACGCTGCCGGCTGCTTCACACTACGGGGACCTGGTGGCGGCCGGGTTTCAGGGCAAGGAGATCTGGCTGTATGGCGTGCCCGAGGACTTGGATGCCATACCGGAGCCGCCGGTCGAGTACGGATTAGACGGCCTGAACACAGGCACAAACACCACTAACACAAGCGGGAGCTCGGGCGGGTTATCACGGCAGGGCAGCGGCCCGTCAGTACGGTCGAGCATGCGGCTTCAACCACAAGACACGGGCAACGGCAGCAACGGTAGCGGCGAGGCAGCAGCGCGGGTGCCGCAGTGGCAGATCCTGTGCGACAAGCTGCGCAACACGTTTGTGGCTGGGAGTAAAGTGGGCGAGCTGGAGGGGGTGCACACGGCCAAGTTTGTGGCCGATTTTGGGGGAGTTCCGGCTAGCGAATGGAGCATGAAAGAGCGGCTGGTGGTCGGCGCGCGGGGCGTCACGCCGGGCGCGGCCAACGGCGGGTTGACGGTCACGGTTACCGACGAAGAGGCGCTCGACATGGACTTTGTCGACGGTGGGCGTATTACGATCCTAGACTTTGACTACGGCGTCTCGGACGGCACGGCGCGTGAGTTCACAATCGAGGTCGGCAACCAGGAGGCGCCTGAGGTGCTGGAGGAGGAGCACCGTGATATGGCGACAGAGGTGGCCATTGTGCGGCGGCGGACGGTGGCCCAGAGCCGCGGGGGTAGGGGCGGTGCTGGTGGTCTTTCCCGGGCGCCGGCCATGCCTCTTCTCCCTGCGCTGCCGACGATACAGACACAGACGCAGGATGGGGATCGGGACGACGACGATCCGCTTCTGCCACGGCGGATGGGCGGTCCCAACAGCAGCGGCGGTCATAACAACAACAGCAACAACAGCGAGAATCACAACAACAACGCTGACTCTACCATCCCCTCCCCCGAAGAAGCCGAAACAGAATCCATCGAAGAACAAGAGGCCCTCGACGCCCCCTACGCCCACGCCAGTCCCCGCTCCGGCACCACCCTCCGCCGCGCAGCCACAGCAGCAGCCAACAACCGCCGTCTACACCCCTCCGCAGCCGCCGCGGCCAACGAACATATCGTCTACCGCCGCGCCGACGGCCGGGCCGAGCACCCACACGAAAGCGACGCCGACAACTGGGTGCCGCCGCCGCCGCCGTATCAGAAAGAGGACCCGGGGGATCTCCCGTCGTTTTTGAGACACGCTTCTATTGCGCCTTTGCCTTCTTCTGTTACTGGGAGTGGTACTGGGAATCGGAATGGGACACAAGCCTCCCGCGGCAACGGGGAAGAGACACCAGACAGAAAAGCCATGCGAAACTCATCTGCCTCAATGCATCATCAGCATCGGCGGGCACAGACCGCCGGATCCGGCTCTGGCTCCGGGTCGGGAATGAACCGGTTCTCGTCGCCTGCGCCGCCTGTTCCGCCTTTGCCGAGTATGTCCATGGGGGGGGATGTCCCGCCTGTTCCTGCGGTTCCTCAGGTTTTGGCTGTTCCACCTGTCCCAGCTCTCCCGGCTCTCCCGGCGAGTGCAGCGACTACCCCTACCCCTACACCCAGTGCAGCACCATCAGCAGACTCACAATCACAAGCAGCAGAAACGGGAGAGGGAGAGGACTCCCCCCTGCCGGACCTGGCTTCGCTGGTTCCTGTGTCGCTTGGGCCGGGGTCGTTTACGCCTGCGCAAGGGAATTTGTCCGTACAGAGCTCGTCAGCCCGGCCGGACTCGAGGGGCTCGCGGTTTGTGCACGGGGATAATATCTATGATGTGTCGCCGCCGGATTCGCCGGCTTTGGGACCGACTTTGGGGAAGGCTAGGAGTGCTAGTGTTGGTGGTGCGAGTGCCTCCGGTGCTACCGGTACTGGTGCGAGTGTCGGTGATGGTGTTAGTGGGACTTATGCTAGGAGTGCTAGTGTTAGTGCTGCTAGTGGTAGTGCCGCTAACACGGGTGCTGGGAGTGGGGCTGCGAACTCTGTTAGTGCGGGTATTGTTGGGACTGGGGCTGGTACCTTTGGTGCCGCTGTTGCTGGGGTTTTTGGTACTGCTGGTACTACTACTGCCGCTGTTAGTGCTGGTGCTATTCCTGGTACTGGTGCTGGTGCTGGTGTTACTGGGAGTACCGCCGAGCAGTACCAACAGCAACATCCCCCTCAACAACAGCTTGAGCAACATCACCCGCAACACTTTGAGCAACGCTCTGAGCAACAACCACAGCACTTGCAACACCCTGAGCAACCGTACCAGCAACACCCTGAGCAACATTACCAGCAATACCCTGGGCAACACCCTCAACAGCAACCTCAACAGCAACCTCAGCAGCAACCTCAACACTTGCAACAACACCCCGAGCAACCTTACCAGCCATACTCTGAGCAACGTGTTGAGCAACACCCTCAACACCCAGCTCATAGTGGGGTTACACTTGCACCTGTTGATACGAGGGTAACGGTGTCTCACGCCCCCGATGTGCCTCAGCCCGTCGGACAACACGGTCACAGCGGCAGCATCAACTCTCTCGAACCCGCCCCGGTCGTGCGACGTCTGTCAGTCTCGCGGACGTGGCCTATCCAGCCCATGCCCATCAACACCGGGCCAGTCCCCAATGCCCCCAACACCAACCCCGGATATCCCTACTCGGCCCCTGCGCATGCCAATCACGCTCAGGCCCCTCCGTTTGTTCCGTATCCCGGCCAGACGCCGGTTCACCAGCACCAGCACCAGCAACCCGCACCAGCACACCCCGTGCCCGGCATAGCACACGCTTCGACAATGCCTATGCCCGGCTTCCAGCTCCCGAACGGGCCTCTGCCGGGGCCGTTTGACCCGCACGCTCTGCCCGTTCCCGGAGAAGGCCCCGGCTGGCGACGCACCTCGTACCAGCGGCCGGTGTCGCAGCAGCAGCACTACTCGTTTCCTCGCCCGCGCGCCGCGTCGAATACGCCAGCGCCAGCGCCAATGCCAGCGTCACTCTCAGTACCAGCACCAATGCCAGCTCCCGTACAAGCCCCCGCATTCTCCGCCTTCCCGGCCCGCGCTACCATCCACGAACCACAACCGCGCCGGGCCCCGCTGCCCCCCGCCGAAGACATGCCCCTCATCATCAGCACCCCCAAGGGCGTCTCCGGCGCCTTCGACACCCCGGACCAGCAGCACCACCACAACCACCCGTCCGACGCCCGCGCCGAGACGCCCATCTACTCGCCCGTCCCACGCCATCCACGCCCGCAAACCCAAGCCTCCATCCTCCGCCCACCGCCTCAAATCCTCCCGCACGACCCCGTCGTCGACTCACCATCCTCCGCTCCGGGAGTCTACCACGGCACACCCACCAGTCTCCACAGCCACCACACCCACCACAGCTACTTCCCGCCCGGCAGCCTCCCCGGCCCAGGCGGTCCCGGCGGATCAGGCGCATCCTCCTCCTTCCTCACCATCCCCCCACCTCCCCCCATCCCAGAATCCTCCACACCCCCCGGCCGCTCGCGCTCGTCCCGTCCCACCTCCCTCGCTACCTCCTTACTCTCCCGCCGCCTACCAAGTCTCAGCCGAAAACAAAGCCGCGCCGAGCGATCGGCAGCCAAGAACCTGGCCGACGCCAAACGAAACGGGTGGAGCGGGAGTGTCAGTGGCCGACATGGTTCGACGAGGGGGAAGAGTAGACGCGGGAGGAAGGGCGCCGGGAATGGGGGTTTGGGGGTGGATGATTTTAATGATGCGGCTAGTTCGGCCGCTTGGACGGATGTTACTGTTGGTGGTGGGGGAGGTGGTGGTGCGTATAGTGTGAGGAATGGGTATGCGGGGAGGAGGTATGGGGGGTTAAGTGGACTAGGGAAGGGGAAGGGGAAGGGGAGGGTGGAGGGGAGTGTTATGGGGCTGGGAGAGGGAGAGGCGGAGAAGAGGGAACGGAGGGGGAAGTGTGTTGTTATGTGAGGGGGGGTTTTATTTACACGGAGAGAGGGAGAGGCCAAACAGACACCCATACACCGATATACACACCTACACCGATACAAGCGCACACGCACACGCACACGCACACGCAGATACGGTTCTTTACACACAGCTCTCTACACGGTTCTTTACACACTCGAACACTCGGATATCCACACACATGCCGAAAGAAACACACATGCGCTCAAACCCTCGGACACATACCGAGACATACACACACACGTACCGAGTTACACAACTCATATTTCCTTTCTTACCTTGTTATGTACTTTGACTTTTTGAAATGGACTAGGCGGAGGTATACAGCGCGGGATATTCAGGCGCGTGAATGGAACTGGGAGTTATTTACAGGACGGAAGGCTGGAATGGGAGTTGAGAGGGGAATTGATATGTATGTACAAGTCGGACAGGGACCGCAAGGACAGGGGCCGCAAGGACTGGGAAGATAGGGACGGAATCGGAATCGAAATAGGGATCGAAATCGGAAGCGCGAAATCTCACTTTCATTTCTCACTGTCACATACACTCTCTCTCTCTTTTGGTTCCCGTTTCTATGCCTCCAATTTTTGACCCGTTTCTCTACCCATTTAAACACATGTCGTCCATCCATCCATCTATCCATCCATCCATCCATCCATATGTCCATCAACCAACGACACACAAGCAAAGTCAACCTTCCAACGTGGGGGATCGGATGGGGGGGGGTTATTATCATGGGCGATAGTGTACTACTGACTGAGCGTGGGAAAGAGGAAGAGGAAGAGGGGGCCAGGTAGGATGAGCAGGGAATAAATAACATAAATAACCAGACGGGGGGGGAGACAATATGATACCACTTATGATATCACTTACGATAGGATACGGCTGACTTGATTTGAAGAGCTGCGGGTTGGTTAAGGCGAGTGTGGGTTGTGGGGTGGATGTGTATGTAAGGTTGAGAACGGTTCTGTGTGTGAGAGAAAGAGAGAGAGAGAGGCGGATAGACTAGATAGATGTTACAGAGGTGGTGGGTCAGAGTATTAGTATAGATAGTATAGAGTTAGGCAAACGCAGGTGTAGATCGATGTAAATTCCGACACAGAATCACCGTTTTTTGAATGAACCCTTTGTAGGTATGGCCGTGGCCAGTGAGTGGTAATGGGGATTTCTCTCAAGACGAGAGCCAACCAAGAGCCCGACCGGTGCGGGCCAATTGCAACAGGTTGAAACAGTTTGATGTTGGCGTGACTGTTGATTGACAAAATTATCTATGGGAATCGTTAGAAGAAAAGGGAATGGAACCCCGGCTTGACGAAAATACCCTTCTGTCTTAGGGGCTTGGGTGGTTTGTTGATCGTCGCTGGCTGACTGGGTTACAATGACGGTGGTCTACTTTGCAGGTTAGGGACAGTGGCTTTTATGAATTAAGCCCGAGAATAGTTAAGGTTGTCACCGGATAAGAAGCAAAATAGTTGACGATTGTTGGTTGTAAATGTTGATTCAGTGGAAGATGTTACTCGCAATGGGGGACCCTGTAATCTCAGCAGGTTGAACGTTTGTTGTAGTGTCATGGAGTTAGTTGTCTGTTTCCCCTCTTGTTAATGATATCTCAGTCACGAATAAGTTTTACAGGCCGCTTTCATCGTCTACAATTCAACTGTTCGAGGCAGCGATCAACTATTCCACCAAACAATATCAATCTCTCTCCTTTCTTTCGCAAGCGAGGAGAGAATCAAATTGATTGACCAGGAGCAAAAGCAAAAGCTCACCACCAAGCCCTATTCCCATCCGGGGGAATAGAGGTTGGCAGCTACGAAAAACCGATGTTTTTCTTCGCTGGTCCCGGGGATCGAACCCGGAACCATTTCGATTTACGACGGTAATGGCGAGCCCAGCGCCCCTCCCAATACCGCTGCGCCAAACACGCTGTTTGGCGAATTGGGAGGAGATGGTGACTGGAGCAGTGGGAAGGGGACTTATATCCTGGCGGAGGGGGGAAGGTGCGGTTGTTGGTGAGGTGTATTTTTCCTCTTGGGTCGGGTGTATTTTGATACAAAGTTTGATACATATATGCTTATGTAAGCATTATCAACCTCTTCCGATTCGCTGCACATTTCACATTTCAACCACCAATACCATTCACTGTCGATATTTCACACAATACCAGAACGACCCCGATTCTCAACTCAAACTCAACTCAGCAGTTAACATCACATCCCATCAACCCTCCCACTCGCGTCTCAAAATGGGCACCTTCCCTCGAGGCAAACCCATCCGCCCCCCCAAAGGCAGCTGGCGCGCCAAGCGTCTAATGCCCGCCATCGAACACCGCGTCCCCGGCACCTCCGCCGCCCTCACCATCCGCATCCGCAGCCTAGCCCCCAACTGGCAAACCACCCCGCTCGCCCCCAACCTCCGCGACTTCGTGCTCAAGCGCATCGCCAAACGCATGGGCGCCGCCCCCCGCCCGGAAGAGGCCGAGGACGACGACCAGGACGCCGCTGTCGTTTTGGTATCCCATTCCCTGGCGCGCTGGGTTGATGACGAGGAGTTTTTGACTGGGCTTGTTGGGTCGGCGGGGTTTGCAAGGGATAAAGGAAGGATTGTGACGGTGTTGGCGGCGGCGGTGCATGCGATTCCGGCGACGGATGCGAGGCAGAGGAAGTATGCGTGCGGGGAGGGCGTGTCGATTTTGAGGGGGAGTGTTCATCGGATGTTGGCGGATGTGTTTCCGACGACGGAGGAGCCGGGGCCGACTGCTGCTGCGACGGGGGGTGGTGGTGCGGTGGTGGCTGCGGATGAGCGGTTTGGGGTGCCTGCGCTACGGTTTGAGGTCCCGCCTGTTGTGCGGCTGGGGCAGCGCATGAGTGTGCATTTGCCGTTGGCGAATACGTTGTTTGCGACGGGGAAACCGGTTGCGATTGCGGCTGGCAGGTGGACGATTGACCGGCCCGGGGGCAACTTCAAAAGGATTGGGAAGCAAATCTTGGGAGAACAGGGGTCTTCTGCCGCGCGGGCTGCAGAGAAATGGGGGAATAAGGAGGATAGAGAAGGGGAAGGAAAAGGGGAAGGGGCCGGGGAAGGAAAAGAAGGAAAGGAACCGCCTGCCATCGTGATCTCACGCCGCGAACTAAACCGCTTCAACGACGAGCCGAGTTTCCTCACCACGCGGCTCATCCCCCTGACCCCGGCGCGCCCCATCGCCCGCAGCTTTGGTAATATCCTCTCCCAAGTAACGGTGGAGGGAAAACCGAAGCCGGCGTCCAAGGAGCTGGAGAGCGTGATCCCCACGCTGATCGAGAAGCGCAAGGCGTCGTTCGAAGTCCAAAAGGCGAAACTGCGGTACAGAGCGGAGGATCAGGACCACTTGGATTTGAAGGTGGACGTCTGGGCCATGATCACGCCCGCGGCTGATCAGCCGGAGGTGGGTTCCGTCGCGGACGTGCCGGTGCTGGAGACGCTGGATTGGAAGAAGGGGGAGCATAGCTTTGAGCGGGAGGCGGCGCTGGCGTGGGAGGTTTCGGATGCCATGCCCTCGCATCTCGCTCGGGGGGCCAGGCTGTTCAAAGTTTGTAAGTTGCGTCGGTCCCCTTCATCTATATACACACGTATCCTAACTGAGAACAGTAAGCGGCGGCGGCGGCTGGGGCGACAAGCAAGGTCTCCTCTCCCTAGACCCCAATACCTCGCTCTCCCAAACCGACGACCAAAGCTTCGAGTCCTTCATCGCCTCCTTCCACAGCAACACCTCCACCACCTCCTCCTCCACCCCTCAAAACAACAACTACGCCCTCCCCCCCGGCTCAACAGTCCAATTCCTCACCCCCGCCCACTTCCCCATCCACACCAACCCCTTAGGCCGCAACCACAAGATCCGCACCCAACTCAGCATCGTCTTCGGCACAGACCACCTGCAACCGCACCAGGCCCTGACCGACGCAGCGGCCCGCGGCACCGACCCGTCTAAGCCGCCGGCGTATGATATTAATCAAGGCGCGGCGTCGGTGGAGGATTATCCGGGGAGGTTCGGAGGGGTGGCGAGTCCGTTGGGGGTTCATCATGTTTCCAATGATGGTGTAGATTCCGAGAAGGGAAGTGAGAATGGAGGGGAAGGGAATTATGGGGGGATGTATATTGGTGCGTCGCCGCTGAGGGAGGGGGAAGGGGAAGCTGTGGAGCCGTTCAAGGTGGATGCGCCGGGGACGTATGTGGCTACGAGGTCGTTGGATCGGCCGAAGAGGGAGGGGGAGACGGAGGATAGGGATGAGTGGCGGGATGATTGAGAGGAGGCATGTCGAGGGCGAGGATGTAAGCGACCAAGGGGAGTGGGATATGTATGGGGTGTAAGATGGGGGTTAAAAAGGTAAAGGGACTGTGATGTGGTCGTGTACGAATAGATGAATGCACCGGGTCATGAACGGCATTGTATGATACAAAAGGGACGAATAGGAACGGAAAGGAAAACAAATACGATGAAATAAAGTAGCATCGTTGACTTCCGGTTCTACGACCTTGGGAGGCATCGCGTGGCCCGATGTGCCAAAACCGGCATCTTGATCGATTCAAGCTCGACTGTCGGGGTTCTGGTTCTGGGAGATGGTGACGATTGGGAGATCCTGGAAGAGGGGGCAGCCTAATCAGCGCAAATGGAAGTGGGTGAACAGCGTGTCAAAGTTCCAGAGGTCGTCTAATCCAGTGCGTGTTACCTCCCCGTCTCAGCTAGTAATTACATATTACCAACAATCCCACCTATTCCCCTTCGGGAGACCCCCGATGCGACGGCTCATGGAAAAATCTTTGAAACCGCTTGCCGTGCATAATTACTTGCTAACCTGAATGACCTATTTTTTAGGTACAGAAAGCCGACACCGAGCTCTCCGTCCAAGAGTGTATGACGGTATGTCTAAGGGAAATAGCTGAGAGATTCGAACCTCTTTGCTTCTTCAGGTAGGCCACGATTCACAATTCCTTCTCAACCATTTTCCCCTCCCTACATCGAATATGCAGCCACTTCAGACAACGAGATTATGCTCACCATCACCTCTCCTAGGAAGCAGGGCGGCCCCAACGGCCAATTGCAGTGGCGGTGGGGACGGGAGGGTTACAGGCCATGCGATGTTTACGAGAAGCTCTGGATTGCCGCTAAAGCGGTCTGGAAACACTTCCCTCGCATCAAGACTTAAATGAAGTTAGGAGTTGGCCTGCGTTTTGACGGTTCCGGCGGCGGCTGGAATGAGCTTTTGTTCTTCCATTTGACTCATGAGTTTTGTGGTGAAGAACGATGAGATGGTTGTTCAAACTTTGACTCATCGAGTCCGTTGCAGATCTGTCAAAGCTTTGTGATGAATGGGAAGCGACTCCCTATCTAGTAGCTAAGATCGAAAATGATAACAGGCGCTGCGGATCCCGTGCCATTTATGGAGAAATTAGACCTTGGTGGTCCTTGTCATGTTGCCTAGGTTCTCCACTGCTGCTCAATCCAGATGCAATCTTTGATAGATCGGGGTTACAGACAATGTAAAGCCATGGCATTCGTGTTCGTCACGACTGAAACATGTTTTCTGGAGCCCAACTCTGCTCGGATGACATGTAAACGCCAAAGCCTGAACGAGGGGTAAGAGGGCTAGGAAGGAAAGAGTAGAGCCGTAAGTTGGGAGAGAAGGGTGGTGATTGCGAGACGGCGGTCGGCGTCGATGCGGGCGTTTTTGCTAGGGTGGGTGCCCATGGTCGGGATGGTATCGGGAGGAGGGGGAAGAGGAAGAAAGGGGGGGTACAGGGTGATGTGAGTGAGGATGGCTTGGAGCTGGGTTGCAGTGAGATGGGCGAGATGCGAGAGGAGCTTGAATAGCAGGCGCAGAAGGGTTTGTTTGTTGAGTTTCAACGGCCGAGCTCTCAAAGCCAGGCGGGTCATGTTGATTGCAGCGAACACGAGGTCAGAGAGATCGAGAACGGGCAGGATATCTTAAGCACAGAGGATAAGTGAGGCTGAGAATGTGACTCGTACACGAATCAATGACTTGTCAGAGTTTCGAAGATGAACTTCAACCTAAGAAATAGTTACTTGCGAACTGGTAAATAATAACTAATACAAAAAGGATTGTTAATTTACCCCAAGTTCAGGGGTCTGAAGCTGAGTAAGTCTTAGCCGAATGGATGGCTTGCAGTCGACTGGGCCGCTTTGCACCACTCGTAAAAACAGTTCAAACTGGAACTAACTATTCAAATAAAGCTAACGGACTAGTAGTCCTCCCTAGGTAGGGGGGTGAGTCATTCCATAATAAATGGTTGTTTGATAATGGCATATACTCCTATGCCTGTAGGCGCACCGGTTTCTAGGCAGATAAACCCACTGTAACAAGAAAACAGAAAGAGGAAAAAACAAGAAAGAAATAAAATAGACAACTCTGCAACGTTTCGAATAACCAGGTCTCTGAGGTAGGGTTTAATTCTTTCCCCGCGTGACTGTTCGCGTTCGTGTGGACCTGCGGGTGACGGGGGGAGCAGTTTTCGTTACTCTCGTAGCCCTGCTGCTTGCCTTCGCTGGCCGTCCGCGCCCACGTTTTGGTGCTTCGTTCTTCGCGGCTTGTGATTCCGATGGGCGGTCTTGGGCTCGTAATGATATGCCCTCAAGGTTTTGTCGGCGAGGGAGCTCTTCACGAAGCTTTCTGTTGCGTTCTCGTGTCTGCCTCACTTTGTCCTGTCTGGCTGTCTTCGACTCTGCTTTAAGGCGGTACCACATCGGAGGCTCCCAATTGAGTTCCTGTTGCCAGTCAAGGTCCCCATAGTGGAAAGAAATGCTGGAGCTGTCAGATTCCCCGCTGGTTGAGTCTAATTCCGAGTCTACTTCGTCGGAGTCGCTTAGGTCCATATTCTCGATTGCCTCGCATGCTGTAAAGAATGCATCGGGAAGGTATTCTTTTGCGTCCTGAGACTTTTCATGCCGAGTATGCCATGCCTCTAAATGCTTCATGACAAATTCACGATGATGTTTGGCAGCGTATTCGTGTATCTGGTCGATTATACAGATCAGATCGAATGCGCGGCTGAACTGTTTGACATCCCCTTTCCATATCGTCTCGACAAACTGCCATGGATATTAGCATAGAGTATCCACTGATAAGGGATTGAGATCACTATTTAGACTTACACAGTCGTCTAGGAACTTCCAAGCTACATAAACCTCCCAATAGGAACCGCAAGATGTGAATGCGAAGAGTTGATACTTGGAGCTTTCTGTGGTCTGATATTCGGCCACGTTGTCTGGATTGCGGGCTAAGTCGTCCAACATGGCGAGGTAAGTCTGGCAAGCGTGATGGATCTGACTCTCGGCAGCTTCAATTTCATAGCTGGAGGCTCCTTTTTTTGCCTCGTAAACCGCAAACGGGAATACCAAATCGGTCTTTCCCCACACGCCATCAACAATTAGAGCGCACTCGGGATTGAGCATCATAGCTCTTAACCGGTCCTCTGAAAGTCTCTGGTCGGGTTTTTTGGTGCTATGGTCCTCTTTGCAGGCAGGAACAGTGCAGGGATAACCGCGTTTGAGGTCGTAGTCGTCATATGCTCTCAGGCCTAGCGTGCCATCTGGAATTCGCGTTTTCACGGTGATTTGTCCGCTGTCATCCTTTTCCACATACTCATATGGCCTCTTGTCTCTATAGGAAACAAGCGTCAGCTGTCATGGGTCTAGAGAACCTTTGGGAATCGCAGATGTACTGACATCCTGAGGCCTTCATCCTCCATAATCAAACCGAAGGCATCGTGCCAGGCGCACACTTCCCAGCGGAACTCGGAAGACTTTTGAAAGTGGTTACGAATCGATCTTCTCCACAACTTAGTTGCCCTTTGATCCAGCTCCGTTTTCTTCTCTTCGCTCAAAGTCTCCCTATATTGTGGAATGTTGAGATTCGGGCAAAATCGGGCCCATGTCTTGGCCATAGTCGAGTCACTACCCAAGGAAACCGCCTGCCTCGATATGACCACACTTTCGAACGGCTCGGGAACTAGCGGCATTCTCCGTTTCCTGGGCGCCCTACCGAAATACCAAGGTAGAATAGTCAGTACCGAGGCAAGTTCCTTCACTGCAAGGTCAACTTACGACATGATCGACATCTCGAATCGCGCGGGAACAGGGAATACTCTGGTATGGGTTGCACAGTTTAAATGGTGGTTGAATGGAGTCGGCCCTGATACGAGTGGTTTCTTCTTTTTGGCGAACAGCGGAAGTTTCTTTGTCCAATATATATATCTTTTCTGAGACAAGGCGGCAGTAGGCTGACTACGAGGCTCCAATGCAGGCGGCAGTAGGCTGACTACGAGGCGCCAATGCAGGCGGCCGCTGCGATGTGACAACCAATCAAATCGCCCAGACAAGCCACCAAAGCGGCCGCCGAAGAGGGAGAGGGTGGTATGCAGTAACGTCCTAGTAAGCCTGGTCGGCTGGTAAGCCTGCTCGGTTAAGGTACCAGCCTGGTACGGCCCGGAACGGCCCAAGAAAGCTACGTAACCGAGCAGGCTTCCCAGCCGACCAGGCTTGCCAGGACGTTAACATGCCAGCTTCACGGCGATGGAATATATTGCAGTATATCCAGTATGAGAATATATAATAACTAATAGCATCTACTAATATAATATTACCAGACTTCCCCCTCCTAAACCAGAGCATTGCAGAAGAGACCGTGAGTTTTAGTAAATTGGGTGCGTTTTCGTTAGTTAACATGAATACTTTCCGCGTATGATTTCCACATATGACGAACGGGCTCTACGATGGACCCAACCTAATCCAAATTACCTCATTCAAAGCACATAACTATCTTCGAACAAAGCCAAACAAATCAAACAGATAGCCAGTCAGTCACAAACATTGCTCCTTTTCACCTTTTCCTGCTGCAACAGTCTCTTGCCGTATCCCACCGGTATATGCCATGTCTGTTTACCTAGGATTAAACGACCGATTTCAACCTGCGTGCACTTGGTCCACGCTTTGTGTCTCAAACAGTCTGGTATAATATAACATCGGCATCGGCTAGCAACTACATTATTTTTCTTTCCTTTTCTCAAGGACCAGTAAAACAAGAGGTTGTCCTAGTCAAGCCCAAGGTCCTCTCATAGCTGCTCTCTCGGCATCCTCCTCACTGCTCTTCGATATCACTTACACCACACCACTACTGGATCATATCAATATCCTCCCCCAAATCCTGCTGCGGAGCCTGGGCAACAGCCGCAGCCGCCTCTCCCTCACCAGCACCCGCCTGCTTACTACCACCCGCAAAATAATCCTCCATCTCCGCGTCCAACTCCTCCTGCGTCTTCTTCGGCCGGGCACCACCTCCACGCTCTCCACGCTCACCACCGCCTCCACCCCTTTCACCCCGACCTCTTCCTCCACCTCCTCCACCACCACCGCCATCACGCCTCCCACCGCCCTGTCTACGACCCCCATTATCCCTACGCCGGCCACCACCACCACCCGCATACGGACTCCTCGACCGGCTCAACCGACCCGATTCACGACCACCACCGCCACCACCACCCCTAGGCCGATACCGATCCACCCCGCGCCTCGCAGCCTCCTCATCCGACTCCCTGTCCCCCCGACGCGGCGAAAGCGACCGGGACCGGCCCTGGCCAGGAACGGTAATCCGCTCTGCTAGCGGTCGACCGGCACCAGCACTAACACCGGTGGAGCCAGAATCGAAGGGATTGCTCCTGTCGCCGGCACGACGCGATGGTCCGCTGGGAAGGAGGGTTAGACGGATGGGCTGGCCGGCGGCGTTGGCGCCGTCGAATTCGCGAATGGCTTGGGTTGCGTCGCGTGGGTGTTCGTACGTGACGAAGGCTGTGCCTTCGGAGCGGCCGGCGCGGTCGTATTTGATCTCCAGGGAGATGAGGGGGCCGATGCGGGAGAAGAGGCCCTGGGTGTTGTTGTTAGTCAGGTTGTGGAGGGTTGTGTGGGAGAGGGAGAGGAAGGGGGAAAGTACCTCGAGGTCGTCTTGGGTCAGTTCGTAGTGGATGTTGTCGACTCGGAGCTTGCTTGCTCTGGTATCACTGTGGTCGAAGCATGTCAGAGCCTGCTCTTATGTACAGGGGAGAGTTTGTGTGTGCCCTACCTTGCCGGCTCAGGGGAACGTCGTCTATGACTGGAGCGGCGACTACCATAGTCCTCGTATCTGTCGTGCACCCACTCGCTACATCCGCCAGTCAGTCAATCACCTCCCCAGTAACCCCCAAGCCAAGACAGGGAAGAGTACATACGAGTCAAGGTTGCGCGGCGCGTCATCTCTGAAGGACTACCCAGAGCAACAACGGAATCGGGAGCGCGTTAGCCGGTAAAATTCAAGTAGAAGCGGATACCTCTCCTTCTACTCCTCCTCCTCCCTTCGACTTAATCGTAGTTGCCAAGATTCGATTCGATTCGATTCGAGCCGTTACGCATCGCCATATCGAAAGCCCATCGCTAGGCCGAGTGCAGACCGAAGAACGAGATTCTCGTGCGAGTGGCTGCGGTGTGTCCGAGCCAAGAGTTTGGGTATGAATGAATGATCGAGGGACGAGACGCGACGCGACACGGGGAGGTGGAGAAGGAGGAGGAGAAGTAGGAGGATGAGGAGAGAGAGGGTTCAATCAACCTGTTCGAGTCTAAGTAAGCAATTGTCCTCGTGTGTTGTCAAATCTCAAAAAGAGAGGGAATCCAACTGATTTCTATCTCGCGAGGAGGAAGAGGATCGAATTCGGCACGCACCTTTCTGCCGCCATCTCGGGGATAATCAGATCTGTTGTCGCGACGACGGCCATTGCCACCACCGCGAGGACCTCTGCTGTTGTTCTGCAAACTTCGTGTTAGCCATCTGCGAATGTCGATGTCAAAGCAATGTCGTTCTCTTTTGAAGAAAATACAGATACGAAGGGGTTGACATACCTGCTTGCGATCCCCAAGGATATCGTCAAGGCTACGGTCAAGGCCTTCCATGACTTCGGACTTTAGAATGTATTTGGCGTTGAGTTTGCAGTTGGGAGATACGCGTTGTACTTTTGGCGGCGGTGGGAGAATTGGAGGATGGAGGTCGAGGCTTTCCAGTTGAATCGAGCAGCAGGAACTGACAGGGTCGAAAAGAGCCCCACATTAGTCTGTATGTTTCAGGTAATTTACCACCCATTACATGACGATTACCTCGAGCCATTTTGCATATGTAAGCCCTTCACATCACAGCAAACATCAGCCAACCACAGCACCACACGACGACATGCACTTCACTCCCTCGTGGTTTCAGTCTACGTTGCATTTTGGTAACCTCCCTGACTCTGCATACACGCGGCACTGAATGGCCCAGAGAAAACCCAGACGAGAGAAAAAAGCAAACCAGCCGTCCTTGGGCGGGCACCAGGGCACACCGGGGCACTTGCACCGTCTGCCCATTAGGGTGCATGCGCCCAAATCTACCCCCCATCAACCCCCCCATCACCTGTCAGAGCTTTTGTGGATGTCAACGAGATGCCACGCCCCCACAAAAAGGGCGAAAAATAGAAAACCCAGAAGCCACCCAAGCCCACTCCCACTCCTAGCTCTTTCTCCCTTGAACCCACAAGCAACACCGTGTCCCCCCTTTTTCAGTCCTGCGTGAAAATGCCGATGCCGATGCGTGGAGATTTGTATTGAGAGATGGATATGTCGGGAGAGAAAGAGTATGCGATGTCACGAGATGAGACAAGAGGCCACCGTTTAGATCAGGTCGGCCACGTTCATCGGCATCTCCTCGATCTGGGTGCTGTAGAACTGCTCAATCTCACGCATCATGCGCACATCGTCGGCAGTGACAAAGTTGATCGCCACACCCTTACGACCGAAACGGCCACCACGACCGATACGGTGGATGTAGTTCTCGCGGTTGGCCGGCAGGTCGTAGTTGATGACCAGCGAAACCTGCTGCACATCGATACCACGAGCCAGAAGGTCAGTGGCGATCAGGACACGCGAGGAGCCGGAGCGGAACTCCTTCATGATCAGGTCACGCTGGGCCTGGTCCATGTCGCCGTGCATGGCCGACACGGTGAAGTCGCGCGAGGTGAGCTTGTCGGTCAGCCAGTCGACCTTGCGGCGGGTGTTGCAGAAGATGACGGCCTGCGTGATCGTGACCGTCTCGTACAGATCGGAGAGCGTGTCGAGCTTCCAGTCCTCCTTCTCCACGGCGATGTAGAACTGCTTGATACCTTCCAGGGTGAGCTCGTCCTTCTTGACGAGAATGCGGACGGGGTCACGCATGAACTTGGTGGTGACCTCGAGGACGTCCTGGGGCATGGTGGCAGACAGAAGGACGACCTGGGTGGACTGAGGCAGCAGCTGGAAGATGTCGTAGATTTGCTCGGTGAAACCACGCTACCAACAGTCAGATTTCTTTTCAATCCTTTTAATTTTGTGTCGCAAAAAAAGTCGCGCGGGATCGGCACTTACAGAAAGCATCTCGTCGGCCTCGTCGAGCACGAACATCTTCATGGCATCGGTCTTGAGAATGCGGCGCTGGATCATGTCGTGGACACGGCCGGGGGTGCCGACAATGATCTGGGGGCCCTCCTGGAGGGCCTTCATGTCGTCCCGGACGCTGGTGCCGCCGATGCAGGCGTGGCATTCAATGTTCATGAAGTCACCAATGGCGACAACGACCTTCTGGATCTGCTGCGCCAGCTCACGGGTAGGGGCGAGGATCAAAGCCTGGACCGACTTGATGTTGGGGTCGATCTTCTGCAACACGGAGATGGAGAAGGTGGCGGTCTTGCCAGTGCCGGACTGAGCTTGAGCGATGACATCGTGGCCTGGTGCGAGGCGTTAGCGGTGAACTGTCCAATTTTTGAGACGAAATATTGTTTTGGTGAAATCGTACCCTTGATGACCGGCATGATGGCACGCTGCTGGATAGCAGACGGGCGCTCGAAACCATAGGCGTAGATGCCTTTTTCCCAATCATGTTAGCGGGTGATGCCCAATTGCCACCGGAGTCGGTCCGTCGTGGAGCTCTTACCGCGGAGAAGCTCCGACTTGAGGTTCATCTCGTCAAAAGAGTCGACGGTCTCATCGTAGTTAGACTCGATCTGTCCTGTGTCGCCGAGTAATGTTAGCTTTTTGTTTTCATCTTTCTGAATACTGAAGGCACTGTGTGCGCTAGAGTGCGGCGGGGCTCGCTGCGACCGCCAGTCTCAACGCGCCCCGCTGTCATGGTCGCATCATGTCGCTGAGCGTGTCGGAAGAATAACAGGATGGAAAAGTGATAACTCACCCTCGGGGACATCCTCAAGGCCCTTGTCGGTAGCCATGATTGCGGTGTTGGTTTGCAAAAATTTCCAGATCTAAGCCCGGCTTAGATCTAGAAACAGAGAAGTGGATGGTGGGGTATCCGAGCAAAAAAAAATCCGCAGGCGACTCGCGCGAGTGCTGCAGAAGTCTCGAGAGAAAATGGAGTACCAGAAAAATTAATATAGACTCAAGGTTCTCAGTGCTTGACCGAGAACGAGTGAATCTATGAAAAGGACGTGTATTTGGATGTGGTGGTTCCGGAAGTTGTGGTGATCAGGAGAAGGAAGAACCTAAAGGTGGGCGGACGCCGATAAAAATTCCTTTTGGCAGGAGAATTTGCAGCCGCCTCAGGCAACAACCCCGCTTGGGGACCAACAATGCCAGCGCCCGAGCAAGCGTGGGGTGAAAGCCTGGTGGGGCATCTTATCGAACTTTTTTTTTCCGCTACAGTGGCGGACGGCGCACTTGGGGCAAATTTCTATCGGCCCAGTCACTTAGACGTGTTATTCGCGGTTTAGTGTACTGTTTCCTATTCGGCACAATTTGGGCTTTCCCTGTGAACAGAAAAATTGAATCATTTTCTATATCGTGATCAAACACCGACTGTTTCACCACAATAACCTCATTACTACGAGCACCTCTGTGACAGATCGTGGCCGATATTCTTTCTCTCTTTTCCCCCCTTATTCTCCCTTCCTGAGCCTTGTTCAGTCCCGCGGGGCAGCTTGCACCCCGCCATAATGATCCCATCCTCGCACCAACGGCAAACTCGGGGCTGCGCCTCCCATGAGAATGGTAATGGGAGTCAGCCACTGAGTCACCCACCATTCCCAATGGCGACCAACGGCACGCTCGATGACGATGGCCTCGACTCGGCCTCGATCCCATCACACCCTCTCGGCATCAGACCGCTAGGCAACAAGTACTTCTCGGGCGGCGGGGATGCCCGGCGATCTATGGGAGTGTTGCAGATTTTGCCCGACGAGATGCTGATGCAGATGTTGGAGTATTTGGATGAGAGGACGTTGAGATTGTTTGGCTACACGTGCAAATTTTTGTTTGCGTGTTGTGTATCTGACGACATCTGGAAGACCATCTTGTTAGAGTAAGTTTTTTCCTCGTAGTTCCCAAGTGAGGTGAGGATAAGTCTGCGGTAGTGTGTGGCACGGCTCGAACCAATGGTATGTTCACTTTTCGCCTTTGTATGGTACATCTGAGCTGTTTAGTCGGTCGGCGGGTTTGTCCTTTCAACCCCTGTGATTCCATTCGCTCCAAGCCACCTTTTTAGTATCGTGAGTCACGATAAATATATGTTAACAAACACTCTTACTCTAGAACGGAACTTGGCAGCAAGTGCTCCTTCGAATGGCGGGGATCTTGGAGAGCTACGGTACTGGGTTTGTCCCCTGAGCAAACGGCCCGTGTAGACTGCCGGAATGTCTTTTCCGATGTGCTGCATCGCCCGTTTGTCTGCAGTCACATCTCCTTGCGCCACTACACCAAAAACATCCCGCTGGCTAACGAGATTGACCGCTTCGAGGATCTCTCGTTCGACGAGTTCGCGGAGAAGTGGAGCAAGAAGCCGTTTGTCTTGACCAAGTGCATTCAGCCTTGGCCAGTCACCGGGTCATGGACGCTGGGGAGTCTGCTCTCTGACTACGGCGACGTCGTATTCCGGGCAGAAGCGGTGGACTGGTCATTCGCAACCTACCACCAGTACATGCGGGATAACCAAGACGAGAGCCCGCTCTACCTATTCGACCGGAGGTTTGCCGAGAAGATGTCACTCAAGGTGGGTAAAGAGGAGCCGGGGGCGGCATATTGGAAGCCGGAGTGCTTTGGCCCCGACCTGTTCGAGCTCCTGGGCGCCGAGCGGCCGGCCCATCGATGGCTCATCGTCGGCCCCGCGCGCAGCGGGTCAACCTTCCACAAGGACCCCAATGCGACGAGCGCGTGGAACGCCGTGATTGAGGGCGCCAAGTACTGGATCATGTTCCCACCGTCTGCGGCGGTACCGGGGGTGTACGTCTCCAAAGACAGCAGCGAGGTGACCAGCCCGCTCAGCATTGCGGAGTGGCTGCTGGAATTCCATGCAGAAGCCCGCGGGCTGCCGGAGTGCCGGGAGGGCATCTGCAAGGCGGGCGAGATTCTCCACGTCCCGAGCGGCTGGTGGCATCTCGTGGTAAACCTCGAGGACGGGATCGCGCTGACGCAAAACTTTGTCCCTGAATCCCATCTCGGGGGTGTTCTGTCCTTTCTCAAGGACAAAGCGGACCAGGTGTCCGGATTCGAGAAGGATGTCTCTGATCCGTACGATCTATTTGTCAGCCGGCTGCGGGAGGAACGGCCCGAGTTGTTGGAGGACGGACTCAGGCAGCTGGCCGAAAAGAAGCGACGGTGGGACACGGTGGTCGGCGAGGATGGTGATAGTTCCGGCGATCAACCCCAAAAGAAGACGGCTGGTTTCAGTTTTGGCTTCGGGGATGGGGACGAAGACGACGAGATTCCCTGATGTTACGGGATCCCGGCCGCGGGGGGGCACATGGCGGTTTTACCTTACTGCACGTGTTTCTACGTGTACATACTCCGTAAAGTCGGGTTGTCCAAGGATATGGGGGTCGGGGACACCTTGGAGAGGTGAAGCTACTGTATGTAGTGTATGTAGCAGCTACTCTTCCGGTCCACCTGTGTCATACACGTGTACATAATGTATCGCTTCTCCTCTTTTTAGCATGAAGTCATGAATTTTCAGAGATGAGATTCAGCGTTTCTGCTTTTGCTTATCGGGTTACAAATTTCGAAGCCATCGACATTGCAGAGGCGAGGTTGTTGAGTGTCGCCAATTAAATCCACAGCTTCTTTCAGCTACGCCCGAAACGGGATTGGGCTGACGGCCTGGACACAGTGTAAAGACTTGGCACAATACGGTAATCCCCAGAGATTTTGTGAGCAATCACCTCCTGTTCTCACTTTGTACCACACTGTGTAGCGACCTAGTGCTCCACCCGTCAGATCGCCGGTCCCCGGCAGCTGGCCAGCTGTGCTCCCCGCTGTTCCGCCGCAGCTGGACAACCTCCCGTCCACTCCCTGACCTCCTCGAATGCTCTGACAACTGCCTCGCGCTCAACCACCATCGACGTCTATTTCTGTCACTTGCGTTGTTTCCTTCTTTTTCTTCTGCAGGAGCGATCCTGCCGCATACTTTCTTTGGCATATATCTAATCCCTACTCCGTACTAGCCACGGATTCCATTGTGCCGAACCTCTTTCCCCGCTCCAGGGCCGAGAGTCACTCGTCAACAAACGGCCACAGCAACCCCCCGTTTCTCGATCCCTGCCCGCAATTGCAACTCCCCCCTGAACGTTCGCGATCCGGCACGCACCCCCCGGCGACAACATGCAACTTGACAACCGCCAGTGCCGCCAACTCTCTGTTTTTCGACCGACATATCTTTTCGTATTCTTCCGGTGAGCTGTTCGGCTGCCGTTGCCATTTCGAACCCCGAGACTCGGCCGCCGACTCACCGACTCCACTCGACGCCCGACGAAGCTGCATGCCACGCAGCAGGCACATCATACATACCTACTCCCACACGACGTGCCGCATTATTACTTTTTTCTCATTCTTTATTTCTTTTTTTTTCTCTCTCTCGGTCATTAATTCCCTCGACTCCGCGGTGCCTTTGTTTCGTTCATAGTCCTCGAATTTACCAGTCAACCAACTCCCGAGCATAATTACCTTCGTCTACCGTTTCGGATACTCCGTCGTTCAGGCACTTGACCCGCCGTCCGGAACGTTTTTAAATCTCGCCGAGTGAAAGCCACCCCTCCTTCCTAAACCCCTCATCGGTCACCTCGACCCCTCAATCGGCCGAAAGCATGGTTTCCGACGAGACGTTCGAAATCTGCCTCCCAGTGCTGCGGGACCCGGATATCGACGATGAGGATAAGACGGATAAACTGGAGGAGCTCCTCCGGGAGAAGACGAGCCTGACCGGGCAGGCACTGGAAAATGCAATATTAGACGCACTATGGAGATATCGAGAAGGAGGAGGGAGCGCAACGTCCCCGCCGCCAATACGGCAGACCATCCTGCGACGGCCGTCCCCGGCGTCCTGGCGCGGTTCGGGCACGCCGCTCTCGAGCTCGCCTCGGTTGGGCGTCAGCCCACTTGCCCCGCCGGGGTTCGTGCCAAACCCTTTTAGTCGGACGATATCGTCGACGGCGTCCCCGTTTGGCTCGCCGCGGCCGTCCCCTCGGCTGGCGTTTGCGGCCCCCGTACCGCACAGCCCGAACCTGAATGCGTACCAGTTTGCCCACGACGACACGCCGTCGCAAGAGGTGTTTGGCGAGTACCAGTCGGACAATGTAGACTGGCTCGTGAGCGACGATGCTATTAGTGTGACGTCCTCGGTGGGCGGGTCCAGCGGGCTGAATGTGAGCGCGCCCGAGTTTGTGTCAACGCAGCAGCAGACCGATATGACGCCGTACGACATGCTGCGGTCGATCCTCGGGCAGACCAAGTCGGACGACGAGATCAGCGCGGCGCTTGCGATGCACGGCTACGACCTCGGGGCCACGGTGGCGGCTATAATGGAGACGCAGGTGCAGGATAATCTCGCATTGGCGGCCCAGGCCGAGGAGAACCGCGTGGTGATTGGGAAGGCGATGGGCTCTGACGGGCGCCCTGGTACGCCCGGGGGGGATTCGCAGAGGTCGGGTGTGATTTGCAAGTTCTACCTGTCGACGGGCCAGTGTTTGCGTGCGGACTGCCGGTTCAGTCACGATCTGAGCAACCATATCTGCAAGTGAGTAGTAGGAAGAGGAAGACTGGCAGGCCTAGAAGTCTGGTTGATTTTGCCAACGAAGCATGAGTGTGTATTGACACAGATCTTCACAGGTATTGGGTTGCCGGGAACTGTCTCGCGGGCAGCACCTGCATCTTCTCCCATGACCCATCGCACCTCGTCAACCGGCTGCAGATAGACGGCTCCGACACGCCGCCCATGCAGCACGCCACGGTAAATATTCAGGATTACAGCAACTTCCCAACCCTGCAGCCAGGCTCACCCGAGCAGCTTCTGGCCACAACAGGCAGTTATCCTACGCTAGGGATCACCCCCCCTCCTGGGTTCAAAGCTCAGCATGCCCACCCCGAGCGCTCGCGCTCGCGGCCGGGCAGCCGGCATCAGCAGAAAGATACACCGTCTGCTCCGTCCCCCGATGACGCGGACGCGTTTCCGTCTCTTGGCGCTGCGATAGCAAAGCAGGGCAAGAAGCATCACGGTAAGCGCGGCGGACACGGCCACAGCCACGGGCCTAACAAGGACACCAACTTTGCGGCCCCGCCCAGCACGTTGGCGGACATTGTCAAGATGTCCCCTTCACCGGCGCCGGCTACACCTAGTCGGAGGGTGGCCCGCAACGGCAACTCACCCAATGTGCGCAACGGCGAGAACAGCGCTGCGGCGCAAGCGATCCCGAACCCGAAGCATATCCCATGGCTGGAGACGGGCGACAGGGCCAACAAGGCGTACCTGAAGGCGCGGCAGGAGGCCATCAAGCACGGTGGTCTCCGGAACAAGTTCCTCCAGAGGTGTGTTCTTGGTTTTGCTTGGAGGGGGATTTATTTGTTTTTCACGTAAGCAGGCAAGATAAGATGGCTAATGCAGAACAGTGCCGCGCAAGCATGGAACCGCAACGATGCGCGGGCGGCCAAGGCGCTGAGTCTGCGCGGACAGAGCGAGAACGACCTCATGCGAAAGGCGCACCGCGAAGCCGCGCAGCAACTATACGAAGAGCGCAACAAGGACCGGGCGAACTGCCCGGAGATCTACGTCGACCTGCACGGCCTGCACCCAGAGGAAGCAGTCGAATACCTCGAGGGCATCCTAATGGAGAACGCCATGGAGAGCCGGCCGATCTACGCCATCACGGGCACGGGACACCACAGTAAGAACGGGAAAGACAAGGTCGGCAAGGCAGTGCGCGGGTTCCTGAACGAGTGGCGGTATGCGTACCGCGAGTTTTCGGTTCCTGGCGACCGGAACAGCACGGGCGGGATCTTGGGGGTCGACGCGCGCAGCTGGGACCGGTCGCTGTCGCAGGACGGGAAGACCCTGTCGCGGACGCGGGGGTCGGAGGGGGAGAAGGAGAAGGAGGAGGTGGATATTCTCTCGCAGGGGGTGGAGATTGGCGAGGGGAAGGTCAAGTTGCTTGTGAGGGACACGTCGGGGGCCACGACCAAGGAGCCGCCCAAGGGGCCGTCTGGGGGCCGGGGGAGGTGATGGCCTTCTTGCCTTGCCTTGCCTTACACAGCGTTAGGTGGTGGTGGATAGTAGCGTTGAGTGGGTTGCCTTGTTTGGGCAAGCCCAAATTCCGTAGTCGTTTGACACCACCCTCCTCTGCCGAAGAAGTAAAAGATGATATATATTTCGACATTGCTTCGTTTGGTGATTCCATGGGAGTCGTGTTACTTATTCTAGCCCTCGCAATGTCCTACATGCAAACTAACTATGCATGCAAAGTAGATCACATGCCAGGGACAAGACAGCAGGGTGAGTTATCAACTTATCAGGAGAACGGAATAAATGTGGACCGTTGGAATTGGGCTCCTTATCCATACACAAACAACAACCTGGAATGACGTTTCGGGGAGTTTGGAGAATTGGATTGCAGCGCTGATCTTTTGCACGCTTTGTAATTAAACGTGAAATTGGGTACCATCGTAGATTCATTACGGTACTAAATAGCATTAATTACCCATTTGAGCTCACACTCTAACACTATATGTCTTCGTTCCACGCAACGAACAGCGCTTAACAGTGAGACGCCTCTGCCGCGCTGTGCCTTTAGACCAAATCGGTTGGTTCGAACTATGCCAACGCTCACTCATGCGCTAGGTGTCAGCATCCCGTTTGCTGTACTCCTTGTGTGTAAGCGGCCCAGCATTTCGCTCGGAGCGTAATTGCAGTATCAGTACCAGTACCAATACGGATTCGTTTGCGCTGTGGCGGAGCGTGAAGTCTGGACCCGCTGATCCCTGTCTGAGCTGAAGCGCGTGCAGGCATGGGCTGTCGTAAGTGGGCTGTTTGGGCTGGCTTGGCTTTCTACAGAGTAGGGGATGTTAGCTGGGATCGTCGGCTTCAAATCATCAGCTTACTTTTTTACTTTGCTTTTACTTTTACTTTTGGAGTGTGTTGCTTCCTTTTTTGAGGAGATTCTGTTTGCGACGACACGGATTGAGTACGGAGATACTTGGTGCGATATTGGATAGTACGGGTTCTTTTTTATTTTCTTTTACAGAAGCTTGACGATTCGTCATGCGGTAGCCCGAGTCTCGAGTCCAGAATCCCGAGTTCGCAGTTCGCTGTCTACCATCGCGCCCGGCTCCTCGAAACATCTGCGCCAGCCGCCAGTCGCCCAACCTCGCGCACGATGCCTCGTCCGTCGGGGGACGACCTCCTGAGGTCAACATCCCCCATCTTCACCGCGACCAACCCGGCCATCCCCTCCATCACCGAAACCCGACCATCCACCGACAACTACCCCTACAACCACGACGACTCCTCCTCCAACACCAGCTTCAACACCGCGCCCAACTCGGATAACACCCCATGGACCCCTCGCCCAACACCCCCCGGCGCGCGCCGTCTCTCCTCCCGCCGCAGCACAACCTCCACCAACCCTTATTCCCAATCTAGTAACGGCGGCACGAAACCCTTCCTCCAAACCGCCCTCTCCACCACCACCGCCCTCTGGCGCGCCTACATCCGCTGGTACTCTTCCCTCCCCGTCCCCCACCAACTCCTCGTCTCCCTCGCCGGCCTCACCATCCTAGTCCTCACCATCCTCCTCCTCCTCTACTCCCACACCCTCTTCGCCCACCTCGCCACCGCCGCCTCCACCTGGCGCGACACCACGGGACCCATCTGGGGCTGGATCCCCCTCTGGCTCGCCATCTTCGCGACCGCTTTCCCCCCCCTCATGGGGTACTCCTCGCTCCTAACCCTCGCGGGGTTTGTCTACGGGTTTCCCTGGGCGTGGCCGATGGTGGCGAGCGCGACAGTGGCCGGGTCGTCGGCGGCGTTTGTGGCGAGTCGGGGGTGGTATGGCGGGTATGTGCATCGGTTGGTGGGCGGGGATAGGAGGTTTGTGGCGTTGGGGCAGGTTTTGAGAAGGGATGGACTGGGGGTGTTGGTTATGGTGCGGTTGTGTCCGTTGCCGTATAGTTTGGGGAATGGTTTTTTGGCGACGGTCGGGGGTGGGGGGAATGTGGGGGTTGGGGCTTTTGCTGTTGCTACGGCGGCTGCTACGTAGGTTCTTCTTCTGCCGCTGCTTCTTCTTTCCTTGGTTTATTTACACTCTGGTGGGTGGGACTAACGACGGAGGTGATAGACCCAAACTACTAGTGCACGTCTTCATCGGCTCGCGGCTCGCCCTCCTCGCCGAATCAGGCGACACCATGTCCTGGGGCGACCGACTGATCAACTACGCGAGCATGTTCCTCTTCGGCCTGATCGGCTTCGCCGTCGGGTTTTTCATCTACCGGCGCACCATGGCGCGGGCAGCCGAGCTGGCTGGGGAAGGGGACCCCGATGGGACGCTTTTAGATGGGGGTGAGGATGAGGATGATGATGATCGTGATGTAGAACAGGGAGTGATCAGGGCGAGGCGGAGTGAGGATGATTTGGAGAATGGGAGGATGGTGGATCCGGATGAGTTGGATGCTGCGGCGCTGATGGATGATGATGATATTTCATTGTGGGAGACGGAGGGGGGGTATCATGATGCGTGGGATGATGAGCCGGGGACCGGGATTGGAGGTGGGCGGAAGTAGTATATCTAACAGGCTTCGTTCCCCCCCCTTTTTTTTTTTACTATTTCTTTTTTTTTGGGTTTGTTATAAGAGCCGGTCGGTCGGCTGCGTTGGTTTGCATGGACGGCGTTGGGTTGGAAAGGATTTCCGCGTAGAGCAAGATACGGATAGACAGTTCACGGCGGCAATTTCAATATCAAACATGCTCTTGCAGTTCAAACCATTGCATTCAACTATTGCATTCAGACATTTGCCGTGTGGCTAAAACAAATACCCCCGCCGAGTGGTATATCAATGCTATCCCAACGCCTTGCTCAAACTCAAAAATATCAAACAAAACCGCCCAGTGTCCCCAAAATACAACCAATGTCCCGATAGATACCATCACCGCCCCTGAAACTGCTTCATAAACTCCACCGCCTGCTCCATCGGGTACCCGATAAACACCGGCCCAGAGATATTAAACACCACCTGCGGCCGATCACCCTTATCCTGCGCCGAAGCTGAAGCGGTTGGCACATCTGCGAGGTTAACAAACGTCGGCTGCGCAGTGCTCCAAGGAGGGGGTGATCCGTCCGGCTTGAGTTTGATCTCAGGTGGCTTCGTAGTGCCCTTCTCCGCGTTATGGTCATTATCATTATTCTTATTATCATGGTCAGTCTTGCTGACGACCGGCTTGGCCCCGCCGGGAAACATCTTGGTGTGGTCGAATGGGCACTTTCGAGGGGCCTCTGCGGGCGCCCTCGCTGGTTCCTGTGTGGGCTGAACGAGACCCTGGGCCGATGGTCCGGGTTGCTGACTTCCCGCCTCCAAGGGTACCGAGATCCCCCATGGCCGGCTAGGCGACTCGCCGACTCGCACGTCTCGCATCGGGCGGTCAAATCGACCTTCACGGTCGTCATCTACGTTGGGTGTCTCGCCATCAGGCCCGTCCTGCCCGTCGAGTCCCTCGTTACCGGTGCCAGGCTCAGACCCGACCTCAGGCGAACTCCCAACAACAACAGTATTCGCCCAGTCCTCGACCCGCCGATTCGACGCCCGGTCAGCCTCGCGCTGTTCGGCCTTCGACGGCGGCATCATCGGGCGGTGCAGGTGGCTCAGGTCTTTCACCATGTTCACGAGACTACCATACTTGGCATCGAGTTTCCTGATCTGGTCCTCGTTGCGCTGGTACCGCCGCACGCACACCTCGTGGCTGCGCGGGATCGCGTGCTTGTGGGTTTCCACGTACTGCGCGATCTCCTCGGGTGTGTGCTTGTCGAGGTAGCGGATCGGGCACGAGGGGGGAACGGCTGCCGCGGCGGCAGATGTTTGATCGTTGAGCATCGCGGCGCAGATGGGGTCAGATGGGCGGGTAGTGGGAGTGGGTCGCTGGGTTGGACCGGCCGGGGTGGATGGGCTGGCTGGGTCCTGGGAGACGTCGACCCGCTCAGCTCCTCCGTCGTTGGGAAGGCCGTCGACGTCTTGATTCGGCCGGGCCGAGAAGGGACACGCCAGGTCACCCTTCTTTCCTTCGACGGTAAAGTCCTTCTCCAGGGCGGTCGACACAGACGTCATGATATCCATGTCAGGCGAGGCAGCAGTAGTGGATAGTTCCACTGAGCCTTCTGCCTCTCTACGTCTCTCTTTCTCTCGCTCTTCTTCTTGCTTGGCACTAATGCCCGCTGCGAGCTCCTGGGCGGCCCTGCGACCTTCCCGGATGACTAACGCGAGCTGGAGCTTGTTGTTGCCGGTCTGGCTACGCTTCGGCAAGGGCACGGCCGAGGTAGCGGCAGAGGGCTGGTGCAGGTCCGGAGGGAGTTGGAGGTTGGCTAGGGTTTCGGCGATTTCGGGAGCCGCGGGCACATACTTGTCCGCGAGGTATTGGTACTGTTTGGGTTAGTGCTTGTTTGCCTCGAATGGATTCGCTCTCAAACGGATTTGTAAAGTGAAATGAAATAAAAATCGCCAAATCAGAACGTATGTTGTCTCCATCTGCTGGTCTTGGGACGCAGCTCCAGATCTAGAGCTAAGAAATCATCACGAAGGCGGGTAGGGGACAATTGGAGAGAAGAGGAAGTAAACGGGAACGATAAAAAAACATACCTGCTCGTGGGCATACCGCAGCTTGTGCTCCAGAATGGTCTTGCGATCGACCAGCGACTGGACCTCGTCGGAGAGCGCGACAAAGGACTCGGCCAGCGTCTGGATGAGCTGGATGCCGTTCATGTCACATGAGGGCGCCCGGCATTGGTAAGCAGTACTGTGCTACGCAGGACTACACGTACGATCGTACGAGTAAGACTTGCATGACGAACGGAAGGAGAGAAGGAGCTGCAGGCTTTTCCGGGTTCGGGTTTTGGGGACGCGCAGGGTTCCACTCAGGCACCATGTTCAGCCGTTCCGGCTGGCCTCGCGGGTCCACTGGCTCGATCCTGGCAGGTCCGCTCCACAATTATCGAACGGTTTGGATGCCCCACCTTCCCCAAGTTCCCCAAGCATCACCCCTCTCGAACGACAGCCTTCATAGCTTCAACTTCTCTATTTTCATCTATTTAGACGGCGAAGACGTGTCAATCTAAGGCTACTTTACGGTATGTAAGCTTGTCTTGTAGCATATAATATATTTACACGAGGTTACTTTTCTTTTCTTTTTCTTCCTGAGAATCCATATTATTTATTATCGATATCGTCGTTTTCCGGCCTGAGTCTCATTCAAAGTCATCTTTCCCTCAATTTTCAGACGTGGAATCCGAATGGCCACTATCCAGGCTGCCCGGAGGCTCAGCAGCCGGGCCCATGTACTTCCAGGTAAACGCCACCCTCACACTTAACATTGGTTCCTCCTCGTAAAACTAAAACTCACACCAGGCCAACTCCACATCACGGAACTCTTCTTCGAAGTCCCCCTGAACCACGCCCAGCCCAGCGCGGGCACCATCCGGCTCTTCGGTCGGCGCGTGCGCAAACACGAGCGCCCCATCGTGCCGCTATCGGCCGCCGACCGCGCCAGCAAGGAGGACAAGCTTCCGTATCTAGTCTACCTCGAGGGCGGACCGGGGTTCGGCAACAAGGAACCGCAAAACCATTCGCTCACCCAGGTCGCCCTCCGCCGCGGCTATCAGGTACTCTTCCTCGACTACCGCGGCACGGGGCTCAGCACGCCGATTAGCGCCGACTCGGTGCTGAAGCGGGGCGGGCCGCAGGAGCAAGCTGAGTATCTGAAGCTCTTCCGTGCGAATAGCATCGTGCGTGACTTGGAAGCGGTGCGGTTGTGTCTGACGGCGGAGTTTGGGGAAGACAGCGAGACCGAGGAAGAGAAGGAGGCGAAAAGGGCGTGGTCGTTATTTGGACAGTCGTTTGGCGGGTTCGTCAGCCTAACCTACCTGTCCAAGTACCCGCGCGGGGTGCGGGAGGTGTTTCTCACGGGCGGCCTGGCCCCTATCCGGCGCACGGCTGAGGAGGTGTATACGGCGACGTACAGAAAGCTGGTCGAGCGCAACCAGGCGTACTATAAGAAATACCCCGAGGATGCGGAGCGTGTACGGCGGATCGCAGAATACGTCCAGTACCCGACGGATTTGGGCAACAGCATCTCTCTACCCTCGGGCGGCAGGCTGACAGTGCCGCTGCTTCTTTCTCTTGGCATCGCGTTCGGCACCCACGGCGGGCTGGACAACGTGCACTCGCTAGTCCTGCGGCTCAACACAGACCTCGACCTGTTCAATTACTTCACGCGCGCCTCGCTCGCGCAGTTCGAATCCCGCATCTCGTTCGACACCAACCCGATCTATGCCATCCTGCACGAGCCCATCTACTGCACCCGCCGCAGCGGCGGACCGGCATCCCGCTGGGCGGCCCACCGCGTCGGCACGACAGACGCCAGCCTGCGGCCGTACTTTGGCTGGCTCGAAGACCCCAAGGCGTTTTTGCGGTCGCGGTCTACGAACCCCGCAGAGGACCCGCTGCACTTTGCGGGCGAGATGGTGTTCCCGTTCCACTTTGACGGCAGCGCGGGGCCGGATTTGGCGCGGCTGCGAGATGCCGCGAACGTGCTGGCGGAGACGGCCGAGTGGGACGAGGATCTGTACGACGAGGCACAGCTGGCACGGAACGAGGTGCCCGTGTATGCGGTGAGTTTTATCGACGACATGTTTGTGGACTTTGGACTGGCACGGGAGACGGCGGGCTTGGTGCGCGGGATCAAGGTGCGGGAGACGAATAGGTTGTATCATGATGCGGTGCGGTCGCGGTCGGAGGATGTGTTTGGCATGTTGTTTGCGATGCGGGATGATTGTGTGGACTAGTTTGTCTAGATCTCACGCTAGTCTACCTATCTACCATACGTCCATCCATCATCACTCAACCCTCACAACCCTCGCGACCGCTTTATACGTGGCAACACCACGTTACCGTCCTCCCTCACAAAACACCCTGCCCCCACCTCCTTCAGATCATCCTCGTTTCTCTCCGCCATCTCCCTCAACACCCCCATACAAACCTCCGGATGCGCCATTAACCACCCCTCGACCATCTCCCCGACCCCCCCGGGCCGTCGCCACGGCTGCAAGAACCCCACCCGCGCCAACACCACCTAGAAGGGAGATTGCAGGAGGACGGCTTTGTGGGCCTGTAATTGTCACTCAGTCAGTACCTCAGGGGCTTGTGGGGTAGGGATACGGGAGACGGCATACGTGGAAGGTCTTGCACTCTTGCAGCTTACCAACATGTACCGGTATCAACGGCGAGCTGTAGCGTCTGTTTCCGTCAGTACTCATGTCCCACGAAACCAACAACCGCACACAAGAGACAGACTCAGCCATTAGCCATCGACGCCCGCAGATCCTCCCCCGAACCCAGCTCCTCCTCCTCTTCCTCCTCCTCCTAGATCAACTCCAACTCCTTCTCTGGCTCCGGAGACTCGGGCACCGCGAATCTCGGCGACGCCGACGCCGCCCGTGCCATCTCTCTCAACACATCCCCCGACGTGCGCGGTGTTGTAGGCGTATCCATAGCTGTGGCCGTGTCCGTAGCTATAGCCGTGGCTGTAGTTGCGGCCGCGGCCGTAACCGTAGTGGTATCCGTAGTGGTAGCCGCGGCCATAGCCGCCTCGGGCGCGTTTGACTCGTTAGTTCCCAGGTTCCATGGTTCATACCGGCTGGTAGCAAGATCAGGGAGGCCGAACGCCGGTCGAGCAAAAGACGGTTTGTCCTCTATAGAAGAGTCCCGGAGGCCAGGGACGCGAGGATAGGAAGGCATCGTTTCCGCCGTTTAAACCGGGGTTCTGGATTGTGGAGATCAGATCCAAGGGGGGAAGCTGTGATAATTAAGGAGAGGAAAACTCGAAGTTCGGGTCTAGTCGAGAGAGGTAAAAGGACAGGACAAATGTGGACTTGAATTACTGGCTGACGGGAGATGTAGGTTGGAATAAAAGAACGGATTTGGAAAGACAAAAAGGAAGGACAACAAGAGAGAGAAAGAGGAAAAAAAAGAGAGAGAGAGAGCCTTTTTAAATGACTAACAGATAGACAAACCGGATAAGTGAGGCAAACCTCTCGCAGGCGCGCGGGTGAAGCAAACGAAACTGAGCGAGTCATGTGTGTAAGTGTGGTCAGGTATGGTCAAGCAGGCCCCAGACCTGGCCTCCCTTTCTTCAGCCTTGCTGCTAAGTCACCCTCTTCTCTGTCTCGCTTCACTGTGTTAGCGCCCACAGGACGCGGCCTGGCCTGATTTAAGCAGTGCTGGGTTCAGGGCGGTTGGTTATTGTTGAGTCAGGCTGCTCAGGCTGCGAGACGAGGACAGTTGATTTCAGCGGTTGGGGAAACAAAGTCGGGCAAACCTGACAAACAAGGCTCATGGCTAGGGAAGGTCTGGGAAAGGGGCCTCGAACAGCGGCGCGTAAATCTTTCTCTTTATATTTGTCTTGTCTCTTTCTTTTTTTCTTTTGTCATGGACCCAGTATCAAACCAAGACCGTCCAACCCCCATGCCTATCTACGGCAACGTAGAGTACGTAACTACCTATATGTACATGTCAAATCCATCCTTTGATCGACACAGTGGTCAGGTTTAGTACGTATCCACAAAGCTGGCCGAAAGTTAACGTATTTTCAAAAAGTCCCGTTGCACATCGCATGAGTGATGATGGAACAACAAGCCCAAGGCATGAAAAGACATAACACACGGGATGTATACTAGAAAATGCCCCTAAGCACCGGTCTAGCATATCCATTACCTCTAACCCAAACATCATCCCGCTATCTATGCAAATGCAGCACATAACCCTCCTCTCTCACAAGCATATCTCTCGCTAGAGTCCAGATCCAGGCAACATGCCCGGCAGGCCCTCACTCACTCAACGTCTATCTCGGACGGCACCTCGATTTCTACACCCAACAATCAGCACTGCGTCCGAAACACAGAAAATAACAGCATCCACAAAAAAGGGAGAAATAAGGGGAGAATCGAGAGAGAGACTCACGCCAAAGCCGATTAGCAGCCTCACATATGACCCGTGCCTTAGCCCTCAATTTCTCACGGTATTTCCCCTCATCCTGGGCCGCCAGTCGCACCTTGTTGGGCTGGGCCTGCATCAGCACGGGTAGGAGGTCGTCGGGACCTGCGTTGGCGACGGCGCCGACTGTTTTGAAGCCGTTGTCCCAGAAGATGCGCCTATGCACGTATCAGTCTCATTTTACCTTGTTATATCTTCGACCTTTAGGCTGAGAGGAAAGTCTGCCAGGGGAACTCACGCAGTCCGACTCTTGACAAACGGGATCCTCGCAAGCGCCAACAGATCCGCTTTCGCTCCAGCCTTGAGACGGTCCGAGAAGTGATCCAGCACCGCAGCCATGGCCCTGGTTATCCCGTCAGCAACACAGCCCTCTTCCCCGTTTTCTCTTCCATAAACAGTCTTCAATAAACAGGGTAGAGGGGGTAAATAAGAAAAGAAAAGAAAACAAGACGCACTCCCACCCCATAGTCTGACAAAACTTAATCATCCCCGCCGCAAACCCCTGACACGTCTGCGCCAGCGTCTGCACGGCCCCGCGTGGCACGTCATATTTGTGTGCGACGCGGTGGATGGGCGTCTCGTCGCAGAGGTCGCGCAGCTGCAGCGCGAGGTAGAACCGGTGGTACCGCCGGGCTGTGTCGCGGTCTTCGGGGGTGGTTTCGCGGAGGATGCCGCCGTGGAGCCTGCCCCTCATCAGTTACTGGGTCAAAAAGAAAGAAAAAACGGGGGAAGAAAAGGGAGGGAAGAAAAAAAAAAAAGGGGGGGAGGGGAGAAGTACATCCGCTCAACAGTAACCATACTCAACCCGAGCAACCCCACCACACGAAAGCCGCTCTCGTCTAGCCCCCGCAGCTCGTTCCAAAATACCTTCCAGTTGATTGTCGCGTTGCTGACGTCGAGAGGCGTGAAACAATACAGGACGTGCATTTCGCCGTCCATGACAAACGCCTGCAGCGCCTTTTGCAGCTCGTTGTGGATGAAGATGCCATCGTCGGGGTTTAGCGATGAGGCCACGACGGCCCGGCCAAGCTGGGTTGCTTGGAAGGTGTGATAGTTGTCGTCTTCCTGGCTAAGCCCCGAGTCGACGGTGATGTAGCCCATCCTTTGTAGGTCGGCGAGGCTGGTCTCGACGTGTTCTTGTATTGCGCTTGGGTCGGCTGAGTATGCTAGCATGGTTTTGTTGACGTAGTCGTTGAGGGCGTCGCGGCTGGTGGCTAGGCGGATGGCGATGATTTCTAGCAGGGCTCTACATTTTGTTGTACTTGTTAGAATTACTTTCAACTACCCCGTTAAGATCAGGCACCCACCTCTGGATCTGCCGCTTTTCAGAGATCAAACAACTTGATATCGCCGGCAGGTCGGCGTCCATGAGATCAATCACTGCGTCCAGGTCGCTCGCCTTGCAGCACAGGTACGTCTCGCCCACCTCGTCCTTGCCTTTGCGCCCGGCCCGGCCACGCATTTGTCGGCTAGCCAAACAGTCGATTAGCCTTCTCCAAACAGTATTAATGATCTAGGTGAACATACAGCATAGCAGGCCCGACCAAATCCCGGCCCATGCGCGCGCCGTTGAGAATCACCCGTCGCGCGGGTACTAGACAGTCAGCCTCGTATCTACCTCTCTCAGGGGGAAGATCTTAAACCTACAGTTGATGCCCGCAGCCAGCGAGCACGTCGCCACACAGACCTTGAGTACACCCTGGTCGTACGCATTGGCGATCAACTCGCGTTCCTCTGTCGTCAGTCCGGCCTGGGCAGTCAGTATCACCCTGTGACCAGCACAGCTGGGTATCCAGGAGAACCTACATCTACACCAAGTTAGCTCCCCCCTAAATCAAAACAATAAACAAAGACAGTGAGTAAAAGAAAACCCACGATGAAACCCCACCCCCGCCAGCACCGTCACCCCCAATCTCGGATCCAACCCCGTCGCAACAAGACTCCTCAACTCCCCCAACAAATCCAACCTCCTCTCCCTCGTCTCCTCCTCCAGCTCCGCCCAAGCAGGCAGCACCCGGCTGATCAACAGCGCGTCGGCCTCACACCCGGCCCGGCTGCTCGAAAACACTAGCACGCCGTACCCGGCGCGGACGGTCTCGTTGGCGAGGGCTACGACGGCGTTGCGGAGGGGGTCGTGGAGTTCGGGGTGCGGGGAGGGGTGGATCGTGCGGAGGGGGGATGGGGGTGTTTGGGGCGATGGTGCTAGTTGGGAGGATGGTGGGGGGGCGGTTGTGGAGAGGCTGGTGGTTTGGTGGGCGGCGTAGATCTTGTTGTCGCAGACGAGGTGTTCTTGGATGGGGACGGGGCGGTAGTGGGTTTCGTAGGAGTGGCCTTGGAGCCATTGCCGGAGGAGGTCGATGTTCTAGTCGGTTAGCATGTTCTGTTTGCATGAAAAAAAAAGAGGAAAAACGAAAGAAAAGAAAAAGAAAAAGAAAAAGAAAAAGAAAAAAAAAAGAAAAAAAAAGAAAAAAAAATAGGGGTACACACCTTCAGCGTGGCACTCATGCCCACAATCTGAACCGGCTGCTCAAGACACAACAGCTTGGTCGCCAACAGCTCCAGTAGATACCCCCGATGCCCGTCATCAATCATATGGCACTCGTCCAAAACGACCGACCGCAGTTGCGAGATCGAACAGTCCGCAATGGCCGTGTTGATGAGCGAGTTTGCCTATACTGTCTGTCAGCCTTCTTCCTTCACCCTGATCACCACCTCACCACCTCTCTGTTATCAAGTATACTAGGAGTAAACATACCTTCTCAATAGTACAAACAGCAATATCAAAATCCGCCCACGTCGCACGCACCTTACTCCCCCCAAAAAACCCCACCACCCTCACCACATCTCGATCCGCCCTCGCTGCCCACGGCCCTAGTTCCCCCCTTTTATTACTCTCCCCATCCTCCCCAGAATCTCCATCCTGCCCATCCCCATTCTTCACAACCCCCTCAACAACCCTCCTCAGCCACCCCACCTTCTCCTGCACCAAAGCCACATACGGCAAAACCAACACCGCCTTCCCCCCTTCTTTCCCCCCTTCCATACCCCCTCCCCCTTCTGTGCCGTTCCCCAAAACCCTCTTCAACATCAAAATATCCGCCACAAGCGACTTCCCACCCCCCGTCGGCGCACTATACACCAAATTCGTCTCGCCCGCTAGTAACCCCGGGCCATGGAGGAGACATTGTTTCTGCCAGGGGTAGATGGAGCGGATGCCGAGGTTGGCTAGGTTGGTGGTGAGTTTGCGGGGGAGGGCGTAGATGGGGTGGGTGAGGGTTAGGAGGGGGTCTTGGATGGGCGTGGGGGTGGAGGGGTGGGTGTGGCGTTGGGTGTATTCTGTTGGGTGAAGAGTTGTGGTGAGGGGGTTGGTGGAAGGGGTGGAAGAGGTGGTGATGCGGCTGGCGGTGATGCGGCTGGCGGTGAGGGGTGGGGGGTCGTTGGGGTTGGTGGTGAAGGTTCGGGTTGTTGGTTTGGTGAAGCCGGGGCGGAAATGGGAGGGTAGTGGTGGTTGGGGGGGAGGTCGTGAGGGTTGTTGTTGTTGTTGTTGTTGTTGTTGTGGTTGTTGTCCGTTTTGGGACGTATCGTCGTATGCCCGCTTTTGACCGGCGATGGTGGTAGTAGAGTAGATCTGGTGAGACTGCTTAGCCGTTTGGAGCGATGTGGTGTGCCAAACGCCGAGCTTGGCTTTGTCTGTCATGATGTCCTTTTTGAGTTTATTTACCCAGAATGATCGTGGTGTTGTTGTTGATCAACCTAAACTCCGTCGGGTTTATATCAAAATCGGGCCCGTTGTGTTGCCAAGCAAACCCACCAAACAAAAGCTCAAAAAAGGGCGTGCAACCCAAAAGAACAGCAAAAAAGTTTGGGGTTATGCCGTGATTTTCTTCCGTCCCAAGCGGAAGGATCCAATCAATTCACCCAACCCAAAACGCTGCCCATTGTTGCTGTTTTGCTCTACTCCGCAACGCAGTGAAGTGCTGCGTTGTTCAACGCCTAGCTGCCTTCTCAATCGGGACGTCGCTACGTCGCGTCCAGCCCGCAACAGGTAAGCATTCAAATTCCCGGCCGTTTGGGAAAAAAGGCAACAAGGGTCACAAACACAGAAAAAGCCAAGCCAAGAAAAATCGATGGTTCCCGTCCCGGCCGGGTGCCCGTACACTACAAGGGCCCCACTCAAAAAACAAAAGAAGGTCCCTGGAGACTTCAGTCAGCCTCTCATTTCCGAGGTATTTGGCTCAGTGTCGCCCCGCTTTTCTTGTACCCAGCACTTCCACGTTCTCGCCGGTCTGTTTCTTGTCTTGTCTGGGCACCTCTGTCTTGTCCGCTTGCCTGCCGAGCCTGCCTGGTGCCTGGCTGGCTTCGGCCAACCTGGAACTGTTGGCTGTCACTGTCAGAAATGGACGACCGACTCCGCGACCTGAAGCTTCTTTCGAGCGCCTTGCACTCGAGTTATTGTCTGCTGACCCCCCTCTCCCATCCAGCCCAGCCCCATCCGATTTGACCGGTGAAAAGCGCGCGTATTTCAGCCTCGGGGGCAAATTAAGCGCTGATTTACCTTCCGACTCACGTTACGAAGTTACGACAGAAGAAGTCTCGTCTCAGCAGCGATGCAGAGCAGTGGCGGCTGCCAGACCTCAGACCCAAGCTCCAGTGGGGCCTGGGGGATCAAAAGCCAGCCAGTCGATCTGAAACACAGCGGACGGGATGCCGTTGATCGCCCGCTGGGGAGCTTGAGGGGGGGATCTTGAGGGGGGGAGAGTGGCGAGGAAATTGAATTGCATATCCGGCAGCTTCGAGGCTATTGAGGCTTCATCATCAAACACGTTCCAGACCAGACTTGACGAACTACAGGTAGCCCTCCACGGATATGCCTCCCAGCTCCTTCTAGCCCCGCGTCCAAACCCCCCCAAAGTGCGATGTGGGTGAGTGAGGCGCTTGACAAGAACACAGCCGAGAAAGCGTCCCTGACCTGATGTGCGACTTGCCTTGCTTGCAGGACAAGTCCCTGCAGCTGCTCCACCTGGCATGTCCGGCCCCAGCCGGCCCGGGCACTTGTCAAAGTTACCACGGGCGGGCTCCCTCAAAACGGCGGACGAACCCCCGAGGATATTTCGTAACTTTACTTATTTCATCCATTTACATAGGAAGACGATACCCGCCCATTATTTTTGTGAGAGCGATCTTTTTCTCATGAGAAGGATATATGCGCATCTCTTTTACCTTACACGATGTAGTCCTCTACCCCCTGCTCGGTTCAGCTCTCGCCCGTTGATGACGAGTAACGGTCGGATGTAAGATACAGACCATACAAACAAGCATTCCGACGAAATATCCCCCCCCAGGCGCCAGCCAATTTTAACCCACCTCTGTCTGCTGCCAATAAGAACCTCAACTTACTCCGCTCCTTTTGTTTCCTCGCAGTGCGACCCCCCAACAACTTTGAGAGTTTGCACATGGGGTTAGTTTACACTATTTCGGCGGGAATCTCGTGAGGCCAAAATGTCATTTACGGGTACGAATCCTCTCCACCCATCGAAATGGTGCACTAGAAAGTCCCCCAGGCTCCGCTTCCCATGCTGCCCGTTTCGTTTGCACGTCCCATGACGAAATGCGGTCGGTCGGTCACTGTGCCTGGGTGAGCTCCAGCGAGCTGGGGGGTCTGCGGCCGTACCGAGTCGTCGTTCAAAAAGGAGAGGGGGGCCTTTCTTTGCCTGTGGTGTTTCGTCTCGGCCATACCAGACATTGGATTTCACTTTGCCTCTTCCACTCGGCTTTCCGATCCAACAAAAATGTCCGCCCCGTGTTCCGGCGCAACCGGAGTTATCAAGCGTGTGGCGAAAGAGCGAAAATACTCGGTGGTAGGTACCTTGGCCTGTAGAGAGAGGGGGGAGAGCGCATTGAAGGCGTCGCTCAACCGCCGCCCGCTCCGGCCGCAGTCGCCCGGTTACATCCATCTAGGCGCAAACGTGTTCCGTGCATGCCGAAACGGCACACAACAGCCAGCGTCGCTTTTTTCATCCCGCGCGGCCTAGCCGCTCATTCACGAGGTGAACGGAGGCTATTTTTGTTTCCTCCCTTCCTCCTGTTACAAAACGGTGAGTGCTGCCCTCCACATCGTGAGGATCGAAAAGTTGGGGGTTTCATTTACCATGGCGTCTGAACCCTTCCTAGCGAGTTCGAGAATACCCTCAATGTCAGATTTTTTCGGCGACGCAAACCCTTCATGATGCCGTCACTATCGTAGGCATGAGACGTGAGATACCGAGCCTCCGAACATCTTTCGATCATGCCATGACCCTACCTCCTTACCCTGAGAACAGATGCCATTAGCAAGTGGGGATGAGGTCTGTTAGGCCCGTACAGTGCGAGAGAACTCATATCGCACCGTGATTTATCGAGAGATGCCAGGCCGCCTTTTCCTCGCCGGGGGCCCTGCCGTTTTGCTCACGTCATTGGCTCGGGACGTCCTCATCCAACTGCACCTCAAGGCTTCAGGAAAGAGGATGCGAGTTAAAACACACTACCCCTCGCCCCAATTCCGTCGCCGCCATCACGCAGCAGGACATGCTCTCGCTCCCTACGATGTGGCAGAAAATGACACGGACTGTGTACATCACGGGAAACCACTCATCTTTCACGGAACCAGGTCGTCTACCGTTGACGTCGCCGGTCTTCTGCGAACTGACCACATGATGGGAAAGCCTTGCTCGTCTAGGGGGGAAATGATCGAGAAGCAAATGTTGGCCGGGGGTTTGTCGGAAGTTTTGTGTTCCCGCCGCATCGAAGGGTCTTTAACGGACATCGGGACATAGGAGTTAACGTTCTTGCACTCGTGCCGCTCTCGCTATTCCAGCGCGATGAACGACTCATGTTGGGGGTTGCTACTTTGGGCCAAAATGTTGTCGCGACCGGCCCCCCGTAGGAGGGGATGATTATTACAATCAATCCCGGAATTGTCACAACCACGAGGAAGTTGTGGTTGATGCCATTTCCTTTCGTCAACCCCAGACAGCCGACTCCCCATGTTCTGGGACAGTCGCCGGGGTGTTGTCCGCCATTTTCCCCCTTGGGGGGTCACAGACCCGGGCAATGTGGGTTGTGCCAAGCCGTCGGCGACAATGTCCAACCCAGCCGCTCTCGACGCGCCTGCCGATCCCAAGGGTGCCAATTATTCGATTTTGCAAAGGTGACAAGCGCTGCGAGAAGCTTGTCATGAGAGAGGACGCGGTTTGTTGGCCTCCCCTGAGTGCGGTTTGTGGTTGGCGCCTCCAGCCCTACCGACCTCAACGGCGAGAATCCTAGAGGAGGTGAGGTAAGATGTCGATGTCGGCCGGGAGGGTGTGTGTGGGGCAAGGGGGGCCGCGGCGGTGCCACGATGCGTCGTGCGGGCTTCGGCAAACTCCCACGTCCTGGGGCTGGCCAACTTTCCTTGCTTGGTGCAGAAATCGGAGCACCAGCAGCGCCTTTCTCGTCCCATCATTTATTCATCGTTTCGCATGGGAACCTAGTAGGGCACAGTGCGGCAGCGACATGGGATGCCCTGAGGCGCCGGGGCTGGGTTATTGATGGGTACCGTTCAACCGGCGCAGTCGATGGCCGTTGACCGTTGGCCCTTGACCGCTTGCACCGGCCGGGCATACTGTGGGAGACAAAGGAACTGTCGTTTCGACCGACAGGAGTCAGCTGCACCGAATGCATCGGTCAAGGCTTAGATGGGGAGGGGAAAGGACATGAAAAAAAGACGACTTTCTTTGCCGAACCAAACGGGTCTTGACGCATGTTGTGGGTGCGCGAGCACGGGATGCCGGGGACAATCCCTGTTTGAGCAGCGTGGAACCTTACCCTGTTGGAGATCGCTGGGCGACGGCGTTCCTCGACCGCGAAGATTCTGATGGTCGGCTGCCGGCGTGAATTGAATTGATGGAGGGAATCATTTTCAAGCTTGAGCTGGCCGATGAAAGAAAGGAGTATCGCGGTGCCTTTTTTTCACTTTTGCTCACATTGGGGAATCCAGGCCAGGGCCGTGCTGGGAGTTGCGGAGATACCGAAAGGGAGCTTGCGAATAGAATCATCATCTTCTGCACCTTGTCAGACGTGAGATATCGGGCGAATATATCGCTCAGGCGACCACGAAAATGGCCCCTCAAAGCCCATGCGTCGTTGTCGACCCATACCATTTAGGAGCTCGACTAGAGGAGGAGAAAACACACTTTTGCTGTTCAATAAGTCGGCTGGTTTTGTATGCTAGGTATTTTGGTAGTTGCACGTTTCTCTCCACATTGCACGGCTCCTTCCCCACACCCATGCCCTTTCGTGCTTCCCGCTCCTTCCCTGAGAACTGCTCTTGCCATAGCGTCGGATGCCTGGGAAGTTTTTTCTTCATTATCGACAAGGTATTTCACGTGTCGCGTTTCACACTTTACCCACCACGCGCCGTCACGACCGACTGCAGGTGGGTTCCTGATATCTATTAAACATGGAGTATTAAACATGGGGATTGATAGACGACGACGGGGAGAGCTGTGATGGTGCATAGTATTGGACGAGCCTTGAGGCTAGCGTCGCGTGAGTGTTGTGCCTGCTAGCAAAAGACACTTGAGCAACAGCGGTGGCAGCGTTTGTGGCTCGGGTGGTTCGCCGACGTTGAAATGGATCTGGGCGATGCGGGAATGCAAATCCCTGCAGTCCGTGGTATCGACGCAGTCCTTCCACTCACATGGCCCCACAGTGCAAGCAACGGCCCACTCGCCCGGAGCGTGCTGTGCTTCGAACCCAGGCTGGATGGAAATGGAAGCATGGGGTCGCCCCCCGGCACACATCCGCAATTCCAAAAGGCGCCGCCTCGTCTTGTGCGCGACAGCCAAAGCAGCCCAGAGAGAGAGGGAAAAGGCCATGGCTAGGCTGGGCGGGCTGAGTGACCCGAAAGAGGAAGATGGAGGACGTGGACGGTAGGTACCGCAACGCGAGATGTACCTCTTTCTTTTTGACTATTTTCCCGTGCTGCTGCCAGGACCTGGCACCAAACCTTAACTTTGCCTTCCTGGCTCATTTTACGTTTTCTTCGCTGGTCCCATTAACGATTTCCCCTTGGCCTTCCATTTCAGCCCGCATATCTCGGGATCTCGCTGGTGCTGCGAGTCTCCAATGCCCTAGTCCACCCATCCTCTTCTATCCATCCACCTTCGCTCGGCCAAATCTCTTTCTTTCTCTCTCTTACCACTCACACACACTTACCTGCACCCCTTACCCACGCTGGTGTTTGTCGGTCTTCATCCGTCACATCCCGACTTTTGGCCCTTGCCATCTCTCACATCCGGGCCGCGCGCTTCTCGTACCGTTTCACTCATCCGGTACACCCATCCACCTTCTAGCCCTTGGACTTCCATCCATCGGTCTTGGTCCCCATCTCTCCCTCGCGCGCGCGCCCACCCCCCCAGATTTTATATCCTTCCCCCATCTTCCGCGCACCCACTTCGTCTGCGGATTCCTCCCCGGAACTTTTCTACTTCCCACAACCAACATCGCCTCGCCTCGCCTTCTCGCCTTCCACCCCCTACAGACCCAAGGCGATTCTCTTCCGTCTTCCATTCCTTGCGGTCTCATCGGCAACACGATATTACCTGGAACCGAACCTGGAGATACGGAGCGAGGTCGCTTCCCTTTTTGCACGGGGCATCGGGACCCGCTAACGGTTTCGTCTTATGGACCATCATCGCCTGGCCCACTCGCGTCACATCCTCTTTCGTGACTTCTGTGCCCCCATGCGATCTGGCGTCGCCATTCTCTCCGTCCCCCAAACTCTTTCCATCAACGCGGCCCCGGACTGCGCTGTGACGACGGCCATCCATCCCCCCTTCTGCTGACCAGCAGCGGACCACGTCACGCACATCCTGGCATCGGGCACGCTTTTCTTTCTTCACCCTTTTTCTTTTCTTTTCTTTTCCCTCCCCCCCGCCGCCCCCCCTTTGCCTTTTTTCCTCTCACGCCTGGCCCGCTATGGCCCAGAAATCCCAAGGCGTGAATAGCCAGGCCGAGGAGCAACAGGCAAACCCGGGCAGTCGCACCTCGTCTGCCAAGGACGGTGCAGGGTCACCAAGTTCGGCCAAACAGCAGTCGAATAATTCGGGTGCCGTGCCGTCCTCTAATCTGCCACGCACATCTGATCCGCCAGACACAACATCCAATTCCGATTCTCCCCAACACCCACAGCCGCCCGCCATGGAAAAGGTGCTGGCCGCTGGCTCACAGCCATCACCTTATGGCACGCGGTCGCGGAATCGCACCGGCGCAGCGCGCCCAAATTACGCCGAGGACAAGGATCTCGACTTGGATCTATACGATTCGTATTCACAGCAGCACAAGGACGACGACTCCAAGAAAGCAAGCACCAAACCGCAGCAAGCACAACAGCCTCAAGAGCAGGACGCATCATCCACATCGGCACCTGCCAATTCCACCACTTCATCCTCACAGCTTGCTTCACGCTCTGGTAATGGAACATCGAGACGGCCACTCCCCGATGACAGCAAGCCCCAGAACGGTGTGAAGATTCAACTGCAATCTCAAAACGCCAACCAGCCATCCTCAACGGCATCGGCATCGGCTTCAGCTTCAGCATCGGCGTCGGCCACCAACGGGCAGAGCGTGGCAAACGGTGCTTCAAAGAGCAAGAAGCGCAAGGTCGCTGACACCGCTTCGACGGCCAGCGGCAGCCAGACCCCAGCGGGATCAAATGGCGCGTCTTTGTCGTCGGCGCTGCAGAAGCGACTTGGAGTGAATGGCGGTGCTGGCAACGGCAGCAGCGGGCAGGCTAGCGGGGATGTTACGCCCAGCAGTGCCGGGTATGGCGAGACGAACCTGCTCACTTTTGAAGGCACCAAGTCTCGCACAAAAGACGGCAAAATGACTGCCGACGATGGCACAGTACTGGAGGTGAATGGTAAGTATCGATATGTTTGACTCTTATTTGTTTCCTTTCTCTTTTGGTGTTTGTTCATTTCTTGCGTTGCCGGCCCGGTTTTTCACGACTCCGAGATTTCTGACGCGCGACGCAGATCACGTCTACCTGGTGTGCGAGCCGCCCGGAGAGCCGTATTACCTCGGCCGCATCATGGAGTTCTTGCACGTCAAAAATGACCCGACGCTGCCCATCGATGCGCTGCGCATCAATTGGTACTACCGGCCAAAGGACATTGGGCGCAAAGTCCAGGACACACGTCTCGTGTTCGCCACGATGCACTCGGACATCAGCCCGCTCACGTCGCTGCGCGGCAAGTGCCAGATCCGCCACAAAGCCGAGATTCAGGACATGACAACCTACAAGCGCACACCGGATTGTTTCTGGTACGAGAAGCTGTATGACCGCTACATCCAAAAGAACTACGAGGTGATTCCCACGCGCCAGGTTATCAACGTACCCGCGCACGTCAAGAAGGTGCTTGACGAGCGGTGGAAATTCGTCCTCACCGAGCAGGGCCGGGGCAAGGAACTGACCAGCGCGGTCAAAACGTGCAAGCGATGCACAACCTTCTGTGCCAAGTAAGTGGCTGATCGGCTTACCCAAATCACCTTAACAGCCTTCTCCTCCTCTCCCTCTCCCCTACTCAAACTGTTGTTCGCCGGACTGTGAGTGAGAGCGCTCGGTGCAGTGCAGTGCAAGTGCAGTGCGGTACCAGTACAGTACTGCTGCAACAAGTGCTGCGGTGCAGTGGTGTGTCGCATTCAACCCAACCAGGCGGGCGGCCCAGCCAACCTACCAACCAAAACCGGCCGAGCGCTGTGATTTGGCGGGGTGGCGCGGGACCCAATGAGCAAGCAGTTCAAGCTCGTCGAACCGTCCGGGGGGTTGGGCTGCCTGCGGGTGCGGTGCGCTGCGCGGGAAAGAGCGAAGCGAATGAAGCAGGGGCGTGGAAGACCAAAGAATGACCATGAGTGGGCGCCGGGGGCGGGCGCGGGAGAGGGCGAGGCTCCACAACAGAGTGGAGACCTAAGAAAGTGGGGTCTTCAGGACAATTGCTGACACATCCTGCTCTTCCACAGCAATGATTCGGTCGACTGTGCCGTCTGTCAAAACACGTACCACATGAACTGCGTCAAGCCACCCTTGCTGAAAAAGCCTAGCCGTGGCTTTGCCTGGTCGTGCGCCGCATGCAGCCGCGCTCAGGAACGCAAACTCGAGGCGCGCCACACGCCCCACATTTCTGCCGCCGGTTCACATCATCACCACGGCCACCACCATGGGCACCACCACGATGGTGAGGACGATGAGGGGGTCGACGATGAGGACGAGGAGATGGGCGGGATGGACGTGGGGCCCGAGGGCGACGCTGGAGATGGCGGCGACGGCGTCAACACAGGGCGCACCAGCCGAACGAGCCCGGCCGAGGAGAACCCGCATCCGCCACCGACGGCCGAACAAATCTATCACGCCAGTCTGTGGCCCTACCGGTACTTTGGCATGCACTGCAAGGTGGAAGACGCCCTGGACCTGGACGACCGCATCTTCCCCCGCGCGAGCACCCGCCTCGGCCTACGCCATCAGGCCATCGTGGGCCCCTGGTTTGGCCAGCCCGTGGAATACGTCAAGCCGTTGGAGTTCAAGAAGTCGGGAAAGAACGGCAACAAGCTCACCAAGGACCAGCAGGCGGCCCTCGAGGCGGAGCGCATCGAGAAAGAGAAGCGCCCCAAGTGGGTCCAGGACGAACCGCCCGGATACATTGAGCGTGGCGGGGACGATACCGCGGAGGTGCTCTACAAGCCGCCCGAGGACAGCGGGGTAAGCATGTCGAGCGAGGCGGTCGACGACTACATGAACACGGCCCGGGACATGGACACTGTGCTCGGGCTACCGGAGCACTCGACCAACCTGCAGGATGTGGCCTGCCATGCGCTCTACCGCAACGGATTCGACCCTAGCAAGGCGCTGAAGGAGCTGGCTAAGACGCCCAAGGCAGACTTCGACGAGCCCGACTTGACACCCGTAGAGCAGAAGAAATTCGAAGAAGCCATCGCCAAGTACGGTTCCGAACTGCACAGCGTCAAGAAGCACGTTAAGACCCTGCGATACTCGACCGTCACGCGGTACTACTACACCTGGAAGAAGACGGAGAGGGGGAAACTGATCTGGGGCAACTTCTCGGGTCGCAAGGGCAAGAAGGACGCCAAGAAGGCCGAGGCGGCCGCGAACAAGCTGGCGGACGATGTGGCAGACGTACACGACGACTCAGCCTTTGACGCGGATAAGGCCCGCGAAAAGAAGAAGAGCTTCCTGTGCAAGTTCTGCGGCACCAAACGGTCTCGCAGATGGCGAAGAGCGCCCGCTGCGGCTGTGACGCCTGTGACGGAGAGCGGTGGCGGCGGTAACACCAACAGCAAGAACGCCAAGGACAAAAAGGAGCAGTACATCCAGGCGCTCTGCCGGCGGTGCGCGGAGCTGTGGCGTCGGTATGCGATCCAGTGGGAGGACGTGGACGAGCTGGCGAAGAAGGTCGCGCAGACGGGCGGGCGTGGCTGGAAGCGCAGGGTCGATGAGGACCTGCACAGGGAGCTCATCGCGGCCGACGAGCTGGCTAATAGCAGCCGCTACCCATCGCCCGACGACCCCTCGACTGGCAGCCCGGCGCCATCTCTGAACGGCCAGGGGGCCGCTTCCGGTGCTGCAGGCACTGGGACAGAGCCCCCGCGGAAGAAACTCAAGAGCGGGCTATTCGACAAGGACGTGGAGAGGACGCCGTCGGAGACGGGCAGCGTTGTTGGCGGGCCGACCGCGAAGAAGAAGACGCAGGCTGCTGCTGCTGCACCGCCCGCGCCCGAGATGCCGAAGCCCAAGACGCTGCCGTGTGCGGTCTGTGGAGAGCTGGAACCGCTGGGCGATGCGCATCTGTCGTGTCGAGAGTGTCGGATGGCTGTGCACAGGCATTGTTATGGGGTTGTGGATGTCCGGAGCCAGGGCAAGTGGACTTGCGACATGTGTTTGAATGATAAGAATCCGCAGTTGTCGATTGTGAGTTTTTTTCTTCTTTTCCCGTCTATGACACCGGACTAACTTGAGCCAGCACTACAAATGCGTCCTGTGCCCGGTCGAGGCCACGTTCCACGACTTTGTCGACCACCCCAAGGTCTCGAGCTCGCACAAGAAGAAGACGGAAAAGGAGCGCGAGCGCGAGAGGGTGGAACGAGAGGCGGCCCAGAAAGCAGCCGACTACTACCGCAAAAGGCAGGAAGATACGAACCGCCCCGTCAACCCGCGCGAGCCCCTGAAGCGCACAGCTGACAACAACTGGGTGCACGTGACCTGCGCCGTGTTCACGCGCGAGATCAAGTTCGGCAAGGCCGGAGCCCTGGCCCCCAGCGAGGGCATCCCCCTGATTCCGCGGACCAAGTACGCCGAGACGTGCAAGGTGTGCAAGCGGAACGATGTCGGGGCGTGTGTCGAGTGCCGCCACTGCCACAACCCAGTCCACGTGGAGTGTGCTCGCCAGGCTGGTTATGTTCTCGGATTTGATGTCACGCCTGTCAAGGGTTCGCGACGGGACCAGTCGCATATCGTCACTATCAATGGGGAGACCGGAGCCATGTCGGCGGGTGTCTGGTGCAAGGAGCATGTGCCGGCCAAGGTGGCTGTCCATGCGATGAGCGAACCCGTGAAGGAGACCGGGGGCAATGCACTGCAGCTCTACGTGGAGAGCTGCAAGAAAGCCGACCTAACCCTGACAGGGTGCGCGAGGAAGGCGAACCAAATCACCGTCGCGTCCAAGATGTCGATTGTGTCACCGTCCTCGGCTGCGAGCCACAACCATCACCAGAGCACCAGCAACAACCGGCGCGTGTCGATTGCGGCGATGGTCAATGGTAGTAGCAGTGGTAGTGACCACGAGGATACGCCAAGTGTGCTGCAGCCTGGCGGCAAGATCTGTCTGACTTGTGGGGTGGATGTTAGTCCGAAATGGTACGCAATCGACCAGGCGCAGGAGCGGGAGCTCACGAATGGGTACTACGGGAACATTGGATCGGAAGCGCAGAAGTTTGTCGAGCAGCGCAGCTTCCAGTGCCACAAGTGCAAGAGGGCCGGTCGACAACCCTCGCTTCACGCGCAGCAACCTCCAAGAGAGCCGACACCTCCGCCCGAGCCGGTCCGACAGGCTACACAGGCCGCCGCTGCGGTGCTTCCCCCGAGACTCGAGGACACGAGACTGCCCAGCAGAGGGCCGTACGGTTGGCCACCCGCTCCTGGGCCCCCGGGCCCGCCGCCGCAGCATACGCAGGCCCCGTTGCTACAAGCGCCCGCTCCGGGTCCGATCACGCTTCCGATCGGTCCTCCTCCTGTGCAGCCGCCCCAGGCAGTGACCCAACCTTCACTTCCACCGACCATCGCCCCTCGAGCTCCGCCGGTCCAGCCTCCGCAGGCGTACGCACCCCCCCAGCGGTCCTACGACCCGTACGACTGGCACCGGCCCTCGGCCAACCACGGGCCGCCCCAGCTGCACCCGGGCCGCGAGGTCAACGGACGCCCTTCTCCGCCTCCGTCATCGTCGATGCCCCCTCTGGCACCACCGAACCACCTTCGCCCACCCCCGATCATTCCCCATCCGTCCGCTGCTCAGTCACCCCCGCACAGCCACATGGCCCAGCCGCCCCCGTATGTAAACGGCATACAACACCCGACCTCCCCACGGCGTATCAGCGGCGGACCCCCTCCTCCACCGGGACCGCCCAGCAACCCCAACAACGGACCTCCCCCGCCGGGACCATACCATCCCCACCACGGCGGCCCGCCCCCTGGTCCCCCGCCCGACCTCCGCCCGCATCACATGGCACCCATGAACAGCATGCCGCCCGTCATGGCCCACCCCGCGGCCTCCGGTCCCGAGCCGCCAAACTACCTACGCCAATGGGGAGGCGGCGGTCACCACCACCCACACGGTCCCCCACCTCCACCACCACCGCCCTCAGGCCATCACCACGGAAGCCCGCCCCAGCCGCCTCATTCGTCTCTGTTACGCGACGGACCGCCGCCGTTGCGTGACGAGCCGCATGCACATGCGCATGCGCATTCACATCATCATAGCCCGCACTTGGCACATTCCCAGCAGCATCAGCAGCATCAGCCGCAGCAGCAGCCGGGTCATGGTCAGGGACAACCGGGACAAGGACAGGGACAGGGACAGCAACAGCCTAGACAGGCGAGTGGAGCGAGCGCGAGCCCGTCGTTGAGGAATCTGCTTTCTTAGGAAGGGGGTGGAGACTATTATCCTCCTTCGGCGCCGTGGATGGTGGGGAGACGGAGGGGGTGGGGTGGGGGGTTTTAGGTCATGGTATGGCTAGCTGGGAGTCACTCGAGGAAGACGTCTTGAGGAAGACGCTTCGAGGAAGGAGAACGAGGAAGAAAGGGAAAGAGAAAGATGGAGAGAGACAACAGAAAAGGAGGGTGTATGTGTGTGAGATTATTCAGCCTTGCGTTTTGCGTTTGAGTTTGAGAGAAAGGAGAAGGAGTTCAAGCCGGGGTTTTGTGTTTTGTTTTGTGTCTGGTGGAGTTTGAGCTTGAGCTTGGACTTGGACTTGGACTTGTGTATCAGGTGAAATGGATAGGGATAGGGGATATGGTGAGAAAGCGAGGAGGGGGTTGCATGGTATGGATGGTATGGTGTGGATGGGATGGGCCAGCACAGCACAGCATGGGAAATCGGACGGGGTGAGAGAGAGTGAGAAAGGGAGAGAGAAAGAGAGAGAAGTACCGGTGCGTACCGGCTTGTAGTTGTACAGTAAACCTTGTGTATCTGTAACGCTTCTCTTCTGTGTGCCTTATTTCTGACTGTGCTTTTTTGTATCTGTGCCATTCTGTTGTTGTCTTGTCTTGCGTGCGTAGGAGCATAGGAAGGGGAACAAGTAGCAGGCAGGTAGTTAAGAAGCTTCAGGACCACCAGATTGTGTAGTGTATTTATAGTTGTGCGGGAGAATGATATGTTTCTTCAATTTGATTTGTTATCTGTGCTAGGTTTTAACGTGCTCGGCTCTGCTGATACTATAATATATGTGATGTGGTAAGTGAGTATTTATCCTCTGTAGTTATTCTACCTGTTCAACAAAAGTTAGTTACATCCAGGTTCTCAATTTTTTCTCGAGATCTTATTCGAACTCTCGACCTTTCTCGCGAAACTAACTTCAGGCAACAGCTCAGAATTAGTTGGGTGGCGAGCTTGAGAGAAGGTTGGAGAGAAATGCCGTCGAATTGAGCTAGTGCCCGCTAAGGCATTCCGTTTTCGGTATCATCCGGTATCCATTTGGAATCAATATCGGGCTTGAACTACTATGTATTTCTGAGGCGAAATTGAAGGTGACAGGAGTCATGCATCGTATTGCTGTCATTTTCTCCCCTTTGCGTGGGAGGTCGGAGCAGGCAGACCGGCTGTATCCATAGTGGCATCCATGTGATTAATCTGATGCCATAGAGCTGGTCGTCTCGGATATGCACCTCCATTCAAAACAGATAACAGCCGTGGCGATATCAAGAACCACACACACTTATTTGAACGAGTCTTGCAAGTCCTAAAGTACAGACGGTCCGCGGGGATGTTTCATGTCAACTGAACATTCCTTGCTTCGTCCGAGAGTAGGACCAATGACTCGAGTGGACGTCAACTGGCCACGGCTTCTCTGCATGCGTGTGATTCTTTAGGCTGGCTGGCATGCGTCCATGCATCGCTTGCGTATGAATTCGCTAGCCAACCCAAGAGGCGATAACGAGCGAACGAGCCGGAATGTCGCTGCGCTCAAAACGATCTCACAAAGACCGCAAACGACAACAAAAAGAGGTTGATTTGAGAACGGAAGTCGCTTCACAAGCTTTCCGTCTAATTTTAGGGCCGTCAGTGGGCTGGACCCTGGCTTGCCCGGCGGTCGTAACTGAAACGACCCCACTAACAGTGCAGCCACGCCTGTGGGGGCGTTTCCCGAAGCAGGCCGGCCCCGGTGTAGGTTGAAGATTTCCATGTGCCTCTGCCTTGCTTGTCATAGAAGGCTGAGATATGAAGGTACATGGATACTGCACGGATAGAAGCGCACGGACAAGGTAACGCACTAATTCGGCAAGCCACACTCCAGAGTCTTCGATGGATTTCCATCGGGAGGGGCTGAATGGCCCAGCGCAGGGAAGGCGGCGACTCGATTGGAAACCCAAGAATTTCAGCCTCCCTCTGCAGCGCTGCACTTTTATAAGCACCGCATTCTTTTGGTCGTCACAGAGCCAACACCCTTGTTGGACAATCGTCCTTTTTTTGAGAACTAGAGTACAATAGGTTCGATCTCCAGCCTGGTTATCGCAGAAGCGCATCTGACGGCTACAAGACAAGAAATCTCACCCCTCGTGATTCCTCGGTGAGTCCGCTCTTTCCTCCTTTGCCCGTCCGTCTGCCTGCGCTTCTTTTTCCACGGACCCTCGGCAGCATCCCCAACTTTCTGCTGCGCCAACGCAACACCTTCCAACCCCCGGTCAGATCTTGAGACTTCCACACGTTTCCCCGCCAAAGGCTTTCCGGAATCCTTCTTTCACATCCCCGGAACAACTTTGTTCGTCTTCCGTGTGACTTCTGGAATCCGAGTCGCTGACGTTCGATCTCAAAAGACCACAAAGGTTTCGATCTCTTCGGTCTTAAACCGATATCCTACTGCCGATTCTCTCGATTCCGTCAGACCCTACCGATCTCGGTAGGCAGCCTTGCGAATCGCTCCGAAACACCGCAATCACTCCCACCTTCGATTCTTTCGAGTAGTCCGACAAGATGGTCAAGGACACCAAATTCTACGATATTCTTGGCGTATGTCGGCTCCAGTCGGGATGATAAAGAAATTGATCGTAGTGGCTAACACTTTTATGATAGGTTTCGCCTAATGCCACAGAGCAGGAGCTCAAGAAGGCGTACAAGACCGGTGCCCTGAAGCACCACCCTGGTATGTCCAGGCCTCTTTGCAAATATTGTTGGTGTGCGCTCTCGTGCTAATCTCCTTTGCGTGCAGACAAGAACCACAACAACCCGGAGGCCGAGCATAAGTTCAAGGAAATTTCCCACGCGTACGAGATCCTGTCCGATTCCCAGAAGCGTCAGATATACGACCAATATGGCGAGGCCGGTCTAGAGGGCGGTGCCGGTGACGGTGGTGGTATGGCCGCTGAGGACCTATTCGCTCAGTTCTTCGGCGGCGGCGGCCTGGGTGGCGGTTTCGGCGGTATGTTCGGCGGCATGAACCACCAGCGTGGCCCCTCCAAGGCCAAGACGATTTACCATGTGCACAACGTTTCCCTCGAGGACATCTACCGCGGCAAGGTTTCCAAGCTGGCCCTTCAGCGCTCCATCATCTGCCCCAAGTGCGAGGGCCGTGGCGGCAAGGAGGGCGCTGTCCGCAAGTGCCAGGGCTGCGATGGCCAGGGTACCAAGACCATGATGCGCCAAATGGGCCCCATGATCCAACGCTTCCAGACAGTGTGCCCGGACTGCAACGGCGAAGGCGAGATTGTGAAGGATAAGGACCGTTGCAAGCAGTGCTTCGCCAAGAAGACCGTGGTTGATCGTAAGGTGCTCCACGTCCACATCGATCGCGGTGTTCGCAGCGGGACCAAGGTCGAGTTCCGTGGTGAGGGTGACCAAGCGCCCGGCATCCTCGCTGGTGATGTTGTTTTCCAGATCGAGCAGAAGCCCCACCCCCGTTTCACCCGACAGGACGACAACCTTATTTACAAGGCTGAGATTGATCTGGTCACCGCGTTGGCTGGTGGTACTATCTACATTGAGCATCTCGATGACCGGTGGTTGAGCGTCGAAATTCTCCCCGGTGAGGCGATTGCGCCCGGTAAGTGACTTTTACCTCATGGCATTGATATCCCCCTCTTCTTGTTATCAAAATTAACACCTCTCCAAGGCACTCTGAAAATGGTCCGCGGCCAAGGCATGCCGTCTCCCCGTCACCACGACTTTGGCAACCTCTACATCCAATTCAACGTCAAATTCCCTGAGAAGGGTTGGACCCAGGATCCCGCCGCCTTCACAGCCCTGCGCAAGTTCCTCCCGACCTCTGAAGTCGTCAACACCGCCCCGGATGAGGCCATGACCGAGCCCGTCGACCTCGAGGATGTCGATAACTCAAGAGGCGGCTTCAGCGGTGCCACAGATGAGGATGAATCCGGCGACCACGAGCACCCCGGCGGTGAGCGCGTCCAGTGCGCAACCCAATAAAAGGGCCATACATGTTATCAAGGAGGCATAGTATCATTCTGTGTTTGCAGAGACTTGTCTGCATCGTTGGATCACGGGATTTCACGGGCAGGCCGGCTGGAATGGATGGATGGGAATGGATGGAACACGCTGGGCATGGTGTCTGGCGTACCAACTAGATGCGAGCATGGCGGGTTTTCCGATTTAATGAGATAACGAGCCAGGAAAGAAGGGAAGGGAAATGAAAGGGAATGAAAGGGAAAGGGGGGGTGACTTGGTGGGGAAAATACCCAGATGATGGGAAAGAGGGACACACCGCATAGTCTCTTTCTCTGGCATGCATGAAATGGGGTCTTCATTTTTGTGTGGTTTTCTTCTTTTTCTTTCCGGCCCCCCTTCTTGAATGTGCTGCTCATGCTTTCTGGGTTCTCTTTCGCTTTTTTTTTCACCTTCACCTTCACCACGACGACCACAAAACATCAACCACCAACCAACAAACCCCTTGGGCAAGGCGGCGTTCTCGAGAGGATAGAGAGGCATTTGGCTTGTTTTTGTTTCTTTTTTCTTCCTATGGCAGCAAAGAGAGTTAGTAGAGTAGAGAAGATTTGTTTTCAAATACTCGGCTCACTTGGCTGGCTGCCTGGGTCCTTTGATTTGACTTTTTCTCCTTTTTCCCTCGACGTGATGCTCTGTGGTGTTTGCTTGTTCTATCTGTCCGACAGCCTTTCTCGTCCAGTTAAATGAATGGAATCGGACCGGATCGGGCCGGGAAAGGGGGATGAGGAAAAGGGGAGGTTTGTGTTCAGAGAAGATAACCTTCTTCAACAGATAGCTGTCGCTTCTATGCTGCTGAATTCTAGGCTGTGAGTTGGTTAGCTCAGTTGTGAATTAGACCGCCTGGTTGTTCCTCGTTTGTATTGGCACTTGGTAAAAGCCGCAGAGCTCCATTGAGATGTGTGAACTAGCTACATGGTGACAGCGATCATGGATCACAATGCCTTCTCTATTTTACAAGTACCTGGCGGTTTCCATCTCTAACTCAATCGAAATCCGACAGTTTACGCAGGGTCTCAGTCGAGAAAAAGATCTTCCCCAGCTCTGTCTCGCTGATGTTCACATCATCTCCGACAGGCATATCCTCGATTGGCTCCCATTTCCAGCGCTCCTCACCGCACCTGCTCATTGTGATCACAGAGGAGTTGGCCATGTCCGATTTCATGCAGAGTGGGACGATGAGGCGGGGCTCTTTCGTGGTGGTCCCCGAGGCGTTGAGAACGTCAATGTCGAGGGGGTAGCCTGGGACGGGAATGGCCTCGCGATAGGCGAGGGTGTTGTCCGGGAGAAGTTCGTAGAAGAAGATAGCGGTGATGCTGCGAGGGGGGTTGTTAGCACATACGCTTAAAGCCACGGGGCCATACGGGCGGGGGCTGAGGAAGGAAGAAAGCGACTTACTTTTCAACCGTAACGAATACCCCAATACCATCATCCCATTCACACGCGAGAATCCGCGTCACGGCAATCTTGGTAAGCTTTTCACTTCCCGGAAACTTCTTGACATGCTCGAACACCGCAGCCTTGCTGAGCAAGCGGCTACCAACCCAATCCCAAACAAACAAATCATCGTCACCGCCACCAGAGATCAACACCTCTTCCCTTCCTCCCGGAGCCACACACAGTCGACTCACAAAATCCTCGTGCCCGAGACAGAACCCTTCGATGATGTGCGCCTGTGGCATGCCCCGCGACACACGAATATGCTCGTCACGATCGGCCGTGATGATGTACTCTCGCGTCTTACATTCCGCAGTCGTCGAAGGAGCAGTGCCCACAGCGATGTAAGTCAGCATGGAGACGTGACCGAGGAGTAAAGTGAGCTCGAACTGCGGACGGTTGAGCTGTTCTTGGAGGGCCCGGCGGCCGAGGGAGATCTTTTGGTTCTCGAGCGCTTTGAGATTGCGCTTGGTGTGCACTGTGAATGCATCTGCCTGTGGGCGGAAGGCGCTGGGATTTGGCGTTGAGGGGGTTTCGCTACGGGAGGGAGGCTGGGTGGTAGTGGGCGTGCCGGTGGCGATGGGATCTGGGGTGGTCTCGGCTGTGGGTGTCGAGGATGGGACCAGGGGAAGGGCGTAGACGTCTCCGAATTTGTCGGCCGCTAGGATAGTGAGGTTGTCGCGGGTGAAAGTGAGAGAACAGGGACGTTTGGGCATGGCTCTGGGAACCATATTTAGTGACACAAATCCAAGTAAATGGGGGTTAGTGTACGTATGGGCCCACCTCTGGCTAAGCAACTTGATGTTTCCACCGCCGCTATGCTCAAATACCCAGACGGTTTTGTCAGAGCCCGTGATGGCTACCAAATGGCGACCATCTCCTGTGGCATACAGCCCCTGAACGAAAGGCCTCTCGTTGGCAGGCACGTCGTACTGGGCGGCCTTCTTGCTTTTATGCTGGCCGTTCTTAGATTCCGTCTGGTGGCCATTGGAAGCTTTATCTTTCTTTGGCTCAACCCTTCTACGTTTTGTCGGCGGGCCGTCCTGCGCTGGCGACTCTGGTGTCTCCGTTGAGGGAGCTTTCGACTCAACAATTGGTTGTTGCACGGGGTACTTCCATGTTGAGACGTGTTCAAAATTTGAAGTGAAGGCATGAATATCGCTTCCTTTTGCAATGAATACTGCATCGCCGCACACCTTGACAAGGTGGTACGGGAGAATCATCGTGGCGTCCGAGAGGCTCGAGCGCTCAGTGACCCAAAAAACGAGAAGTAGAGTGAGGCAAAAGTGGTTGATGCTGGGGCGGTTTCTCGGTCCAATTCCGGCGCGTTTGTCTCAATTGCGTGCCTGTAATTAACTTAGCTAAAGCTTTTGATACCGACAAAAACAAGAAGCTTACCGTGACGAAAAATTGGTTATGTTTTAGATTAAGAGGTTTGAGTGAGAGTGACAGAAGTGACTTCCGTCGTGAGTCGAAGGAAATTTGTCGTCCTAGTCAAGCCACATGTGGCTGAAATGGTGATGACGGGAAACTCGGACAAATCCGAGTTGGGCATCGGGTAGAAGATCAAATATGGTGTTATTTTCAATGGAGATGGATATTTAGGTTGCCTTTTCAGCCCCCCTTGTCTTATTTTCATGAACTCGTCATTGCGCTTCACGAGGCTTGAAGTTGAAGCTTCCTCGACTTAGCCACACCTGAAGTTGACCTTCGGCCAAGAATAGTGGGTCCAGATGACGTCTCTTATTGGTCGATCTACCCAACCCTACCAAGGCCCCCCCACAGTCAGTTGCAGGCAATTATGCGAAATTCCGAGCCCTCTGTTTTGGGAAGTTTTTTAACCCAAGCAACATCGCGAACCGAATTCCGTTCCGCACCATAACCACCAATCGCCCTTAAACATCCTGCCTTCATAACCAAGAAGATATGGGGGGCAAAACTGGAAACAAGGCTGGGTACTTCGACAAGCTGAAGGGCTTGTTGGAGGAGTACAAGTCCATCTTCATCGTCACCGTCGACAATGTCTCGTCGCAGCAGATGCACGAGATTCGTCAGGCGCTCCGCGGCGACGGTGTTGTCCTGATGGGCAAGAACACCATGGTATGAAACCCTTGAGGTCTCTCCTATTTTTTTGATATTTTTGAAGGACCAGTTTCTGACCAACAATTCAATCAAACAGGTCCGCCGTGCGCTCAAGACCTTCCTTGCCGACGCCCCCGAGTACGAGCGTCTTCTGCCGTTCGTCAAGGGCAACATCGGTTTCGTCTTCACCAACGGTGACCTCAAGAGCATCCGTGACAAGATTCTGGAGAACAAGGTGGCCGCCCCCGCCCGTGCCGGTGCTGTTGCCCCTGAGGACGTGTGGGTGCCCGCCGGCAACACCGGCATGGAACCCGGCAAGACGTCTTTCTTCCAGGCCCTCGGTGTCCCCACCAAGATTGCCCGTGGTACCATTGAAATCACCACCGACCTGAAGCTCGTCGAGGCCGGTGGCAAGGTCGGCCCCTCTGAGGCGACCCTGCTCAACATGCTCAACATCTCCCCCTTCACCTACGGTATGGGCATTTCTCAGGTCTACGACCAGGGCAACACCTTCCCCGCCAGCGTTCTCGACATCGGTGAGGAGCAGCTTCTCAAGTCGTTCTCGTCGGCCATCACCACCATTGCCGCCATCTCGCTGGCCCTCAACTTCCCCACCCTGCCGTCCGTCATCCACTCGGTTGTCAACAGCTATAAGAAGGTCCTGGCCGTCGCTATCGAGACCGAGATCAGCTGGCCGGAGATTGAGGAGCTCAAGGACCGCATCGCCAACCCTGAAGCCTACGCCGCCGCTGCCCCGGTTGCCGCTGAGGCCGGCCCTGCCGAGACCAAGGCTGAGGAGAAGGAGGAGTCCGAGAAGGAGGACTCTGACGAGGAGGGCTTCGGTGGTCTCTTGTACGTTGCCCCGTATCTCTTTCCATTGGGTATGCTGCTAACAAAGCCGATAGCGATTAAATGTAACCACTTGATGACGGTGAATCTGGACGGCCATCGCTGGTTCTGGTCGGGAAAAGGCTTCGGCCTGCTCCCATGCCTACATAGATCAGCGACGGCTCCAATAAACCTGTGTCTGATGGCCATATCTCCGTGACTTTCTTCTTGTGACTTACTCGCCTAACATCTCACTTGTCCAGCAACAGCTGCACATCAGTGCTTACGGTTGGTCTCACCCTTATCTATCTGTTTACCTGCCCCCTGTTGCCTATGATTATGCAAATGATCAAAGAGCTTTTTAACCCTGAATCACCTTGATGAAACCCATCACAACATTATATGAGGCACAACCTTCACTCTATCATGCTGTTACAATATCTTACATGAGGGTATCAAAGCTAACAAGGCTTTCCAGACAGTATTGACCTGCGTCGTATTTGACTCATCCCCATCATCCTATGATGTCTCCATCGCCGTTTTTGTCTCTGTCCCCGTTTCCGTTCCGGTCCCTTGCAGCATCTGCTGCGCAACCTTGATCGCTTGCTCCGGCAGCCCAGCCAGACGCGCCACCTTGAGCGCGTGGCTCTGCCTATTGACCCCCTTGCGCAGCTTGTGAACGTAGGCAAACCCGCCCTGATCGTCCTCCTCCACATCCGTACAGTACATATCCACAGTCCCATTCAGACCCCCATCCTCCACGCGTAGCCCCCCCTTCGCCACCAAATCTGCAATATCATGAAAATGCGTAGCAAACAGCGCGCGACACCGGTTAACAGTAGCCAAATGATGCAGCGCAGCAAACGCCACGGCCGTGCCGTCCTCAGGCGTAGTGCCGCGGCCGACCTCGTCCATGATGACCAGCGACCGCGGCGTCGCCTGCCGCAGGATGGCGGCCGTCTCTACCATCTCTACCATGAAGGTGCTCTGGTCGCGGAACAGGTCGTCAGCGGACCCCACGCGGCTGAAGATGGCGTCGACGATGCCTAGCGAGGCGTAGTCTGCTGGCACGTAGCACCCGATCTGCGCTAGCACCGCGATTAGCGCGCTCTGTCGGAGGAAGGTGGATTTGCCCGCCATGTTGGGCCCTGTGATGAGCCAGATGCGGCCGTGGTGGTGTTGTTTCACTTTGTCCCTTGCTTGAGGCATGACACCCACCTTTCCCCCTTCCTCTTCTTCCCCTTCCCCTTCCGCATCCTCCTCTTCCACCTCTCTCACCACCTCCCTCGGACCCAACGGTCCCGACCCCAAAAACAAATCATTCCGTGTAAACGTCCGCCCTTGCTCCGCCAAGCCCCCCTCCACAGTCGGATGCCGCCCGCCCACAATCACGCTCTGATACGAAAGCGTCATGACGGGTCGCACGAGCCCTTGCTCCGCCGCCAGTCGCGCAAACGACGTCGCGATGTCCAGCTCGTCTAGCACACGTGCGTTGCGCCGCAGCTTGACGAGGCACTTAACCACGCGTGCGCGCAGCTGGTTGAACACGCGTTGCTCTTCGGTGCGGATCTGACCGCGTACCTTGTCGAGCGATTCGCCGAGGGCGGTCCATTCGGGGATTTGGAAGGAGCGGGTGCTGCGGCTGGAGCTGAGTGTGCGGATGGGGACTGGGTCGGGCGTTGAGGCTTCTGGGCCGTCCGGGGAGGCGGTGGTGGTGGTTGTTGGGGTGGTGTCGTCGGAGGCGATGGGCGCAAGGGCGGCTGGGGCGCTTCTCGCGTCTTTGCCCTTGACGTGGCAGATGTGACCCAGCGTTGGTGTCCAGCGGAGGGTGAGCGAGGTCGCCTTGAGACGGGTGCGGAGGGTCTCGGTGAGCTCATCCTTTTCCTCTCGGAGCCCGGTAAGTTTGGTGTGCAGGCGGCCTAGCAGCGCGGAGGCTTTGGGCTTCATGATCCAGACTTCGCTGTCTTCGCCGTAGTGCTCGCGGAGGGAAGGAGTCTTCCGCTTTGGCGAACCCGACGACGACGACGACGACGGCGGCGGCGGCGCCTTGGCCGTGGCGTTCTTGGGAATAACAGTGCCGTCTTCATCGGTGCCTTCGTTCTTAACAATTTCTTGAGCAAGGGCGACCATAGCGCCGGTCTTGTCATCCTCGATCTGGTGCTGCTGGACGAGGCCTTCTTCATCAATGGCGTCGCGGATCTGCTTGGCAAGCTTGAGAGGTTGCTCTAAGCTGATGCGGTCGATCATGGTGGAGAGGCATTCGAATTCCACGACGTGATCTTCTTTCGACAAAGAGAGAGCGGAGGCCTGCAAAGTGCTGACAATATCTTCTGTGGCCTTGATGGTGTTGGCCAGGCGGAGCAGATCATCGGGGTCGCCACGGTTGAGGGCAAACTTCTGAACCAGGCGCTGGGAGTCATGGCTTCGGCCCAGGAGCTCGATGATGGCGTCCCGGACGTCCTCGTCTTGGATGAAGCGGGAGACTAAGTCCTGACGGAAATTGATGACCGCTAGGGAGGTAGACGGGGCGCCTATGCTAAGTCAGACCAAATATCTCAGGCGGTTCGTCGGAAAAAAAGGGGGTCCTACTCAGCCACTCGTTTAGCAGCCTGGCACCGCTTTTGGTGACGGTCCGTCGGATAGCGTGCAACAAACTGCCCCGAAAAACACTGTCCCGGATCGTCTGCTTGATCTCCAGAGAACGCATACTGTTCTTGTCAATACTCATCACATCCCTGCTCTCGTGACGGAGCGGCGGTTGCAGCTTCATGCTCAGCCCCTGCAGCCTGTCTCTAACGTAGTGAAGCAGAATATTGCCAGCCTGAACCTCGTTATCGGTGAATTCATCGACGCTATGAGGTGGAATCTCCGACTCCAACATAGGGGCCCAGTCGGAGAGCTGTCGTAGCTCTCCCTCGGGCGAGTATGTCACGAGATAGTTTTCCTCTCGTAGTATAGACAAGAGGGCATGGCCCTGCTGAGACTCGAGGGTCCTATCAAGAACCACCTCTCGAGGAGAGACCCGTGAGAGAACGGACCCAAGAGAAGCTAGGGTAGTAGGCTGGGTGTAGAAATAGCCCGTTGATAGGTCTAGCCATGCTAACCCGAGCTGACCCGGAGCATTGTCAGATGCCTCAGCATTCCCCTCAGCAATATCATCCTTCTCATAGTCGTCCTTGTCACCCAATGGGGTTGACTCCGGCAAGTGAATCGCCAAGACATAGTTATTTGCATAGGGGTCCATGAAACTTTCATCAATTAGCGTTCCTGCTGTGATGATACGGGTCACTTTGCGGTTATGCATCAAGCCACCAGATTTGATCTTCTGCGAAGGATCGTTTGGAAACTCCTCCGCAATGGCTACTTGGCGGTTGAGATCTTGCACGAGGATCTTCAGAAAGCGCTCCAGCTGGAAGAAAGGGAAGCCGGCCTGGCAACGGGACCCATCAGACCATCAACGAACATCGATAGGTGAAACAGCATGGTACGGGCAGCAGAACAAGACCATACCATAGGGACAAGAGCAACGCTCGTTTTCTTTTGTGCTACCTTGAGGTTGAGGAGCGGCCCAAACTCCTCTGCCTGTTCCAAGTACAGCTCATAGAAGCCGCCAACACGCGTTAGCACCACGCAGTCGTTAAACTTTTGCATGTTGCGGCGTGCCTCCAGCACTACCGTCGGGTAAGCGGGCTCATCCGGTTCATCCTCGAAGGGGGGTAGCGGCCCCGATTGTTGGACCAATCCTTGAGGGACGTCATCGAGGTCGATCACGGTTTTAGTCTTCCTTCCGCCCTTCCTCGGCTTCTGGACCACCTGGCTCGACTCAGATAGCAGTGGCTCTAAGGGCGTGACAAGGCCTATGGGGGGTTCCCCGAGGCTGGCCACGGTTTTGGTCTTCTTTCCGCGCACTTGGCTCGACAAAATCGAGGGCATCTGTTGCCAGTGTGGGCGTTGGCATGTTGTGAGTGGCGGCCTAGGCCCGTTCCGGTGATCGCTTTCATGATTTGGTCGAAGGGCGGTGATTACACTCCGGAGACCGGGACGCCGAGCTGTGGCGAAACTACTGGCACAGAGCGACATGGGGCGAGAGGAGCCGAGAGACACGATCCGAAGCCGCGGAACCGGCGTTAAGCGTGGGGGCAGCATTAGGTAGAACCCGTCTTTCGCACCCCATCGCCGGTCCTGGCGAGTGGGCGATGTGCTGGGCTTGTTGATGTTCTGTCGTTCTCAAGATGCCCGATTTCATGTTGCTGGAAAAAGCAATAACGCAAACGGACATAACAGCACAAAACGCGAACGGCAATAATAATAGTCTTGGCGTGCCACGACCCCACGGCCCCGTTTGTGCAGGTTCAGGGGTAAAAGTGCTTGTTGGTGGAGGAAAACGGAGATAAAGTGTTCAGACAGGCTTAGGAAAATCGCCGGCTGGGTGAATCCGCAGAGACCACACGGAATAAAAAGGGAGAATTTTTCGTGCTTTTTCCTGGACTTTACGGAGATTTTCGGCTCCGCCGTTGCTCGCTCGGGCGGCAAGAGCGAGCGCAACGGTGCAACGGCGCAACGGCGCAAGAGTGCATTCCGTTTGAGGAAACCTCGCGACCGACCCGGGCAGCATCGGGCCATTTTAGTCGGAATTGGCAGGCACGGCAGGTTCGCTCACTTCAGGCTCTTTCCATCAATCATTTCACCTTGCAAAATCACCTCGGCACGGGCAGGGCCAGCGTGCACATCTTGCAAACAAACCGCGGATCGTTCAATCCAACCGAGTTTGTTTCTTCAGGATCTTGACAGCTGACAAAGCTGGATCATGTCGTCGCTGGAAAAGGCGTGGTGGCCCTGATTACTTTTGATTTCGAACAGCGCAGCAGCAAAGTTGACGAAGCCAAGTCCCAAGCCAGTGATCTCCGGCGCACCAGCTGAGCTAATGTGAACGTGAGCTGCTGGGGCAAATCAATCATCCATCCGTTTCTTCCACGATTTCCCAGTCGATTATGTAACCGGCGAGCTGACAGAAAGCTGATGACACCAACGACACACAAATCATCCTGGCCGCCCCCAAGCCACCCTGGCACGCCCAGTCGGCCGCTGATGGAGATTGATGGAGATTTCGACGCTCGAAACGCGGCGACGCGCCCCTTGCGACCGAGTGATTCCACAATTCCCGCACAGCACGCTCCTTGCGCACGAAGCAAGCGACCGAGGCGAGCTCTCGGGGAATGCGAGCTTTTTCGGGATATGGGGGTGCACAAACACGCAGGGCACGGCGTGCGCGGTATTCGGCGCTCGGAGGGGGGTGGGATGAAAAGAGAATGGCCCGATCCTGACCTGTCTTGCCCTCTTCCCATCGCTTCCCATGGGCGGGCCTCGATGCGCCGGGCGGTTGGCCATTTGCCAGACAAACTCGGCATCGGCCGATCTACAACGTACCAGTGGATGTACAATCACATTTTTGCATCGCGGTGGGCAGGTTCTGAGGCCATTTCCCACGAATCCCGGCGGCCAGACTCACTCCCAACAAATACGAGTGCGGGACGAAACCAGTTTGTTCACTGTTGCGCGCCTGCGGCCGGGCCATCGATCGCAGATTCGCAAATTGGTTTGGCGACAAGTCGGGCACATACACAGTACACTAACGCCGCCCCCGCAAAAACCCGCTGCTGGGAGTCTGTTAGGCCGCTCGGCGTTGCGTTTGCAGCGTTTCCCTGTGGCTGTTTGGTCCCGAGGCTGGGCATCAGATGCTGACGAACCCACTTAATAATCTGCGGGCCAGTGAGTTGTTGGCCCCGGTCCGGACTCCGGAGTCTTTAATGTCGCGTGAGGCGAGATCACTAGCCACCACCTGGAACGGTCTACCCGGGGGTCGTCGGTATAAAGAAACTCTCGCACCCGTCGCCACCGTTCAAAGGTTGTCCCTGCTTGAACCCGTTTCTCGTTTCTACTTTTTTCCCACGTCGGCGACTAGCGATCTGCGGTGCGACCTAAACGAGCGTCTTTTCTTTTCCCGGGGCTGCTCATCCGTCGCAGGCGCAGCTGTGAGTGACATTTAAACCCTCGATCCGTATCCGTACTTAAAACCGAAGTCCTTGCCCTGCACCACTCGTGGACAAAACTCGACCTCAGCCGGCCGTCGCACGGTGGACGTCGAGAACATGGCGGCACCAGTTCCTCATTCACTACAGCCTCGGCCTCCTTTCACGCCTCCGCCTGAACTGCAGCTTTTCCCGAAATGTCATCTACACTCTGCTCGGCCCCTTCCGGGAGGGCCGGAAGCTTGCACACAAGCGACATCACCAACCCCCAACGCCTGTTTCACACAGGGAATGGCATCACAAGCGGGCAATAAATATCAACTTCCTATTCCGACAAATCCGGCAGGGCCGTTACCAACCACTAACCTTAACACTCCCACTGCAACACCCCCCTCGTCAGCGATCCCATCCCCCTCACAACCACAACCACAACATCAACACCAGCAGCCGCAACAGCAGCGACAGCAACCACCCTGCTCAACTACCTGCCACCAACCCCCCAACGTGCCCCAACTCCCCTTCCCCCCAGGAACCGATCCCCAATATGTCGCCATGGCCACCCGCATCGCCGGCTACTACCAGCAGCGCAGCCAAGCCTGGGCCGCCGCCCACCGCAAGCAGTGCCAGGCCGCCATGCAGGCCGCTACCGTGGTAGTGGCCTGGTATGTACGCGATCGCCTAGCGCGGCGGAGGAAGCGGAAGAGAAGAAAGTTTGCGCGCGCGCTGGAGGCCAGGGAGCGGGAGAAAGAGCGGGAGCGGGAACGAGAGCGCAGGAGGGTCGCCGCCGGCGGTGTTGGCGCTGCGGGAGGGTGTGCGGCTTGGGAGTCGGTCCGGCGGTGGGTGTGTCGGCTACCTCCGCCGTCGTTGGCCCCCTCGTTGCCCCTAGTGGGCGTGGGTATTCCCGGAGGCCCGTTTGCCTCAGCGGCGGTAGCCGCAGCTGCCGTGGCAGCCAATGGGTCCGGTGCCGACGCCGCGAGGGACATGCCGTGGGACCGGGACGAAGCGAACTTCGACATGGACCGGGCGAGGGCGCGCGATAAGGACGCACAGCTGTACGATGTGGCGGACAATATCATCAAGAACCACCTGACGAGGACGGATGTGCCGCTATTGGGCGCGCTGTCGTTTGATGAAAGCGAGAGTGAGAGTGAAGAGGAGGAGAGCGAGGATGGGAGTATGGACTATGATGAGGAGGATGCTGAGGGGGAGGATGATGAGTATGAGGGTAATGGTTGTCAGGCGGCTGCTCCTCAGGGAGGCATGGCGTCGGGTTCTAAGGATGCCCAGTTGGGGACGCCTAACGGCGGGCGGTAACGGAACGCCCTTATCTACCTACCTACTTACCTAGGTACTGTACCTACCTCGGTTTATGATCTGGCAGCATTGGGGCGGTGCGGTTCAGCATGGCGTTTGGCAAGTTGCATTTTGAGCATTTTTGGTCTTGTCCTATTGCATAGCGGTGAAGAGCGGGGAGGGGCGTATTTGTTTGGTTAATGATAATTCAACTCAGCGTTTTGAGCGTAACATTGGGCACATCTGAACTAGTGTTGATTCTGTCTGTCGTCAAACATAATGTTGTCCTTCAACCCTAACTTCCTTACGAGTCTAATCGTGTTTTTACCCCGATGCCATAAGTTCAACGGATGACAAGGACTGCTGTACTTTGTTGCTATCACCAGTGATAGTGGCATTCGCCGTGGTGTAAGTACTGTATACTTCGGATACATTCCAAGATATGAGCTTCAAGAGGCGCCATTAGATCCAAAAGGGTTAACATACTGTAACGGATACGGCCCGGCTACTTAATAGATGTGCCTTTGCTCCACTATCTACAGGAAGTGGGCTAGAGGCTATGTTGAACAAACGGTATTTGCGCCTTTACGTTAGCAATAATAATTAATACATGGCGCCTGGGAGCCCCGATTATCCCATCACGTCGTCGAGCCCCCGCCCGGCGGTCATTGGATGTTCATAGGTCGCCCTCTTGAGGACGTGTGCATAAGCATCTTCACCGTGCTCACCGTGGGCTGGCGTTTTGGCGACGGTTACTGCCCGGTAGGGATGCCGAGGCCCGTTGCGTGTTGGGCCGGAGCCTTGCGGTAGGGAAGGACTCAAAGGAGGGGGTCCCGCGGTCGCTCCTGCCGTTACCGTTCTAAGAAGCCCGATAGGGGTGCAAGCTCTAGTCCTGGGACGTGTAGCACCAATCAGTTTTGCAAGGCGGGCGAGGCTTTACTGCCGCAGGCAGACGCGGGAGTTTTCAAGCCACTTTACACAGCTACCGCTCTCTCCTGATAAGCGGCCAACATGCAGACAAGATGGGTTCGGGGCGCAGCCCAATTTCAGTGTCAAATACCCCTCTTTTAACACCAGGCCTAGGAACCAGGTCACGTAGAGGTATTTCATCAAAACTCGATCTTACAACTCTTCTACCTCTTGTTCCAGCAACCCTCGGTCTTATCGTGGTTCAAACTACCTTATCCCGCCGAGTAATCCCAGGACTCGACCTCCGTACCTTAAGGTACCTACCTACCTGCCTCTGTCCTTTGGCCATGGTCTAAGAATTCGACGTTCATAAACTCTTCGCAATGGACCCGTTTCGCCCGCCCTCGCCTCCAAGGCGGCTCTACCAATATTTCATCCCTCGCGGCGGTATTCACTGGAGGGTTATCACTGCTAACATTTGCCGCTACCTTGGGAATGATGCTACGGCGTGTCCGGGCATCCAGGAGGTTAGTTCTCCAGTGGTGAATTACTCGCGTTTCGATGAGTATGAAAGAGTCAAATTTTGAAATGTGGCCTAATATTTTCTGTACTTATAGTCATCAGATGAGACACTGGTTCAAGGCTATTATATCACAGCACATCGAACTCTTACACCTGTGAGTGACATCTGACGTTTGGCCTAGTCGTGTACACTGCATATCTCAGATAACGCCATGGCGTTGCGGACCGCCCTAGTAACTAAAGCAATGCATAGGAGATGATCGCTGATCTCGAGGCGGATAGCCTGCCGCTATGGCGAGAAGCGCAGCGGGACCTCGAAAACTCTCAAGTGACGTCGGGTCGAGAAGAATTGCCAGGGCAGCGCCATCCACTGTTGAACGAGTGTGGGAGACATACTTCACCGGCACACCCCAACCCGCCAGGAACTACATGTCCTCCTATCGGCGGTAGTATTGAACCCTCGAGTACTCTAAAATCATCGCGTACCAGCCACAGGGAATCCGAATTGCCGCCAAGACTTGCATCCGACTCCGGATACGCATCCTTCCCCCCGGAGTCGGCCAAGGCGATTACGTCTTTTCCGCCGATTAACAAGACGTATGATGGTGATCGAAAGGAACGTAGTGCTATCAGCATGGGTAACTTGCCGGATCAAGTTTCCGTTGCGGACGACGCAGCTACGATATACTCGGCGGCTCAAGATCTCGACGGGCGGCAATTAAATCTGTACAAGTCTGAACTTGCCGATTGCTTGTGCAATCATGTGAGATCGCTGGGCTTAGAGGTCGAGGCGAAGGAGAACATTGTTGATGTCCTACCCGACTTACTCAAGAACTTCGCCCTTAGATTGGGCCAGCATGCCTCGTCTCGATCGGGAAACGAAGTCATGTGCTTTATTCATAAGTACAGGGGGTTAGTGTGATGCTTCGACATTCCAGGGGAAACTTATTGAAAGATACGAGCTGATAGTGGATACAATTACTTAGTGAGATCACACGGCGCTTTCGAGAAGCACTCTTCAAAACACCCGAGGGAGATGTCTCCTTGCCGCCCCGGAAGCCCATCGCCAAGGACGATCTAGAACATAGTGTTCAATCGTGGCTCAGCGACGTAATGAACACGCCCAAGAGGACTGCTGGAAAAGAATTAGTCAACAGTGATCTCGATGGCCCAGGAACGCCGGCGGACCTGAGCTGGGAGGACCTGCTTCATGACGGGGAACCGTTGACCGTACCCGACGAACAGAGCTATCGCGAGATTACCTTCCAGTCCCCGGCATTCAAATGGCTGCTCGCATCCTTGGGGAAGACCTCCAATCTCCGTCCAAACGCCCCAGACGATGCCATTACCAGAATGCGAGACAAAATCATGGACGCTTTCCCCGAAGCCCACTCCGTCAGCAGTCAACGCCCCTCGACTGTGTACGCCATGAAGTTCAACTGTCTCTGGGATATCCACCGTTTCCTCGACCATGAGTACCCGGAACTCCAGGGCGGACGAGCGAGGCTCGGTGAGGTCATTACTATAACGGGGTCTCCTGTCGATGCGCAGGCCCTTTCTTGCGCTGGCTATTTGGAGCAGACCTGGCCATTTACGGGCTTGGATGTGCTTTCGTTGTTGCAGAATGCCGTTGACAGGGACGGTTGTTTGGTGATTGGTAAGTTACTTTCCCACTTTGGAACATCACCTGCCTTAGGTTTAACTGTACTAATGATTCGTCATGAAGGAGACCTCCCAGATCGAACAGAATTAACAGCCAGGGCTCGGAAAGACAACAGAAGCCTCTTCGTATACGTGAAAGGCACCGTCGATGTCATCGCAGAAATAGGAGAGCAGATAGCCTGGATCACCACAGCCCTCAGCTCCGGACCGATGAGCGACGCGTCGGAAGCATTAACATACTGCTACCCTACCATCACGAAGATTACTGGATATGGGGATTCCAAGGTTGCGTATCTGGACTATTCTACCCTACACAAACAGGACTTACACGGTGACCTAAACGGCACCTGTTGGCGAAGCATGTTTAGAAATCCTGTCGTCGTGACGGGCTACCCCATACGACGAAGACCAAATGATGGGACCGGACTTGAAATCCCCCTCAACATGATGGCTGGACTGGTTCAGAGCGACCGTCTCAACTACTTTCTCGGGAAATCTTATATCAAAGGCTTCTCGTCCATGCTCGTCGCCGTCTATCATGTTGGCGGCACCTACATCTGGCATCATCACAGCAATTCTCATGGGAATAGGGTGTCTTACCTTGATGCTGGCGCTACAGCCATTGGCTGTGCTTCGCCGCATGAGCTGGCGACGGCACGGCATATCGTCGGTTGGTGTACAAAGGCCGATAGCCAGGCCGGTGAGTCTTAATCCCTGATAGTTCATTGACAGATACGAAGGTAACTGACCTGGAATGGATTGATAGGTTCGCCTCTTCTAAATTATAATATAAGAGGCTCAGGGTTGCCGCACGCAGGGCACGACTTTGCCCTCGAGAAAATGTCCCTGTCATGCGGTCAGATCATCACCGGAGGGTGTACGTTTGGAATTGGCAGAAAGGACGTTCCCATCCATATCTCCAAAGTCGGCTATATCGATAGACTGCGATGGATCTCACAAAAACATGTTGTCTTTTGGGACGTGGACGACAAGCGCGGTTGGATGGTCAACGGAAGCAATGCGCTGCTCCATCTCCTACGCGGCTCGCTCGAGCACTCCCGCACTGACAGGTTCTGCTCCCAGTTCCTCTTCGACTTCTCGAAGCTCAAGCAAGGCTCGGCCATTGACGTCCTTGTTCACCAGGGGCACCGCCGTCTACCGGTCTACCCGGCCAAGGAAGAGACCTACACCGAGACCTCAACCTCGTCTTTGGGCACAATCGAGACTGTGACCAAAACTAAAACCACAGTTACCACGTTGGGAGACAGGGTAGATGAACTTTACGAGTACCTGGAAAAGATGGTCGATCACAAATCCCAGGTCGAGAACCCGAAAGGCTACAACGCAAAGGTCCGCCTTCGCCGACATCTGGAAGGCTGGGATTTCAGGGACTTGGCGGCTAGTCGCGACCCTTTTCACCTTCGGGTGGCCACGCTTCCAACAAGCGCCTTTAGTTGGGTGGAGCTGACGAGGGTAGCACAAACAATAACAATCTTCGGAAAGCGATTCGGGGAGCTGGTGACCCTATCGATCGGGTCTACAAAAGTTGCGTGCCCGAGCTGGCGTTCCGTCCCTACGGGGAAGCACTACCTATGTGTTAGTCTGGCCGACATACAAAGCATCGTCGATGACGCTGGTGGGGATATAGAAGGAAGCCCGGCCCTCATCGGCCCGAAACTTGCCTGGGTGAATACCTCCAGGACTTGCCCCTTCGCGGCATGCGTGTGCGAAAGGCGCCATGGAGCCAACATATTATCACCATTGGCAACTCACGTCGATCCCGTCCAGCAGCTCATCCCCACAAGTTTGCCCCGCCGTTTGCGGCAAGCGATGTCGAAAGGCCCTCTGGATTTGCGGAACTGCGGCGAGGGCGCCGTTATATTCGGCCAAGCCTTTGGATTCTCGTGGAAATGGCCAGAAATCGGCGAGGCCAAGACCGAGCCCGAGCCCGAGACCAGTGGCGGGAGCTTAATACCTTCCTTGAGACATCCAATCGAAAGCTCCTCCGAGATACCGCTGACGGACACCAATACCTCAGGAACCGCCAACAGCGACAGCTCCTCGAGATCACGAACGGGTGGCAGTGGCTCCTCCAATCCTTTGACGCTAGTCACACCGGCGTCCTCTCGGTCCGAGTCAACGCAGATACAGCCTCCACACTCGAACGCACCATATCCGGCACCAGTGCCGTCGGGCAAGCCGTTAGTCAGTAAACCTCGGGCTGAGCCGACATTGCCCGGTATAATTATAGGAGCGAAAAGGTTATTCACGCAAACAGATGAGGTAGGAGTTGGCGAAGAGCCTAAGAGGAAGAGTCGTATGCGGCATCTAGCCTTCCGAAGGTCTTAAAAACGGGCATCGCAATGTTTTCATCGAGTGTCTGGGGACGTTGGGAACGGCATCTAAAGGTCTCGACCCAGCAGTTTGTGAAAAGCCTCAAGAGCGGGTAGTTCATCACCAGGGACATCTAGCCAAAACACCAAAACAGCAAAAACATACAACACCGGGGATTCCCCAGTCGTCACCGACCTGAGTACTAATCTGGCGATCAGCAGTTTGACTAGGGGAGAGCGGACGGGATCCCGTATTTTCTACTGTCTATGGTCGTATGTGGTAGTTTGGCCTCCAGAACCTGTTTAAGAATGCCTGTGGGAAGGAGAACCTGTAGGACAATGCATATGTGCGACGAAGTATACGGATCCGTACCGGGTGATGTTGGTGCTCACGCATCCGAACCTAGGCGAGCTCGGTTGGAGCTCCTTGAATAGAGGGAATCTGCATTCGTTCACAATGTCAAGCCGGCGTATGGTGCATGTGAGCAACCTATCTGCGAGGGTGAACCTCTCGAGGCCAGCTGAGGAGAGCGGGTGTTGTAAGAGACGGGAACGGTTTTCGCAAGCGTTGTTTCGGCAAGCATCGTATAGAATTTGATGACGGGATATTGATTCATTGTACGACGGATGGTACAACCTCATGATCTTCTCTTATGTGGTCACCCAATGTTGACTGGATATCTAACCCTCCAGGAAGACGGTCTCATGTTTGACGGCGATGGGCAGGTGAGAAACCAGCAGGGTGAATAAGTCTTATCGAAGACCATCCAGTTTCTGTGAGACTGTCCGAATGACCATCAAATCATTCTTTAATATCCAGGACATGAAGAACCAATATCAGATGGGTTGGACGATGAAGTCACAAAAGACCTGGACTCTCAGAGATGATCGGCGGGTGGTGGCGGAAGAGGCATCAGCCCGGTCTCTCATTGGTTCTGCGGGCTCCTCTGGGATTGCGGGGAACCAGCCGGGGGGTGTCACAGCAGCTGCCCCCCTGTCAATGCCGGCCGGGGTCCATTGCAGCTTCCCCAATCACCAGGCCACCACCAACCACCTCGCCTTCCGTTCCTGTGTAACTCACTCCTTCCTTGGTTCACGTACTCTGTACGGATAACTCTGCCTACTTCACCCAATATTTTCCCAGTGCCTAGTGTTTTAATCGTCCTCGGGTTTTCTATCTAAAGCTGATCCGCGATCGTGACCTCCAATTTCACTGCTCAACTCGTATTGAGAGTGGGGTTGTCGACCGGAAACTACGGGGTACTCCGTACACCGAGACAATCGACGGTGAACAGATACCACACAACTCCAGCTCAAATTAGTGAGCTTTCTGCCTCCGATTTCAAAGTTCTTGAAGCCAGTTGGACCTCCGAAACCTCAATCCTACCACCGTAACCCTCATAATCCAGTCCCTCCCCGAACGCAACCTCCTACGCCGGCATCATGGGTGGCGAAACACGAAACCAAAAGGGCCCGCGAAACGACTACCCGCTCCGGGCCCCCAAGCCCGTGGGCCAACTGATCAGCAAGATCTACAAGGACCGGATCAACCAGTTCTACTCGACCGGCCAGTACGAACACCAGAATCTCCTCGCCCTGATGAAGGAGGCGGTCGTGTCTGGCGAGCCCCACGTCCAGCTCTCGGTATGGCACGCCCCCGACCAGACTCGGCCGACCTTCAAGAACGCCACGTCTCAAAAATTCACAAAGACGAAAGTGGGCGAGTGGTTTGGCCCATCGTGGACAACCCACTGGTTTCGGGTGGTCATAAAGGTGCCCGAGGAGCTCCGTGAGAAGAGGCTTCTCGAGCTCCATTGGGACGGAAACAATGAGGGCTTGGTGTGGAGGGAGGACGGTCACCCGCTCCAGGGTCTCACTGGCGGCGGCGAGCGCGTGGAATGGATTATCCCAGACTCATTCCGCGATGGAAAGGAACACACCATCTACATTGAAATGGCTTGCAACGGCATGTTTGGCAACGCTCCCGGCGGAGACGCCAACCAACCACCAGACCCGAACAGGTACTTCCGCCTCGACCGAGCCGAGATCGTCGCCGTGGACCCAGACGCCCGCCAGCTTTATATTGACATCTGGATTATCGGCGACGCGGCAAGGGAGTTCCCCGAAAACTCCTGGGAGCAGCACAAGGCGCTCAAGACGTGCAACGAGATCATCGAAGCTTTTGAGGTTGACAACAGGGGGTCGCTAAAGACCTGCCGTGAGATCGCCGAGGAGTACATCGGTTCGAACGTCAACTCCGACAAGGTTTACAATAGCGGGAAAGAACCGGTCGTCTATGGCATCGGGCATTGCCACATTGACAGCTGTTGGCTGTGGCCTTTTGCCGAGACCAAGCGGAAGGTGGCCCGGTCGTGGTCCAGCCAGTGCGACTTGATGGACCGTTACCCGGAGCTCAACTTTGCTTGCTCCCAGGCCCAGCAGTTCAAGTGGCTGAAGGAGTTGTATCCCACCGCCTTCGAGCGGGTCAAGAAGAAGGTTGCCCAGGGTCGCTTCCACCCCATCGGAGGCAGCTGGGTCGAGCACGACACCAACATGCCGAGCGGCGAGGCGCTGGCCCGGCAGTTCATATACGGCCAGCGCTTCTTCGAGAGCAACTTTGGGAGCCGGTGCCAGACCTTCTGGCTGCCCGACACATTTGGGTACTCCAGCCAACTGCCCCAGCTTTGCCGCCTGGCTGGCATGACGCGTTTCTTCACGCAGAAGCTTAGCTGGAACAACATCAACAACTTCCCCCACACCACCTTCAACTGGGTTGCTTTGGACGGAAGCCAGGTTGTCGCCCACATGCCTCCATCCGAAACCTACACCGCTGAAGCGCATTTTGGCGATGTCAAGCGCAGCATGTCGCAGCACAAGTCTCTGGATCAGGATGCTACCTCCCTGCTCGTCTTTGGCAAAGGTGACGGCGGCGGCGGTCCGACTTGGCAGCACATTGAGAAGCTTCGCAGGTGTCGTGGCATCAGCGACACGGTCGGCCTCCTGCCCCGTGTGCATATGGGCGACTCAGTCGACGATTTCTTTGATAAAATTGAGCGCAAGGCGGACGATCTCGTGACGTGGTACGGCGAGCTGTACTTTGAGTTCCACCGCGGGACATACACGACGCAGTCGAACAACAAGCGCAACAACCGCCATGCAGAAGTGGTGCTCCGGGATCTGGAGCTCCTGGCTACCATCGCCTCGATCAAGGACAAGTCGTACAAGTACCCGAAGAAGGATATTGATTACATGTGGGAGAGGGTGCTACTTTGCCAGTTCCACGACTGTCTTCCCGGTAGCTCGATCGAGATGGCTTATCGCGAGTCAGACGAGGTATGTGCTAGTGGCAGAGATGATAGAGAGCCGAGACGCGGATGCTAACTGGGGACAGATGTATGCCGAGGTGTTCTCGACCGCCGAAAGCGTTTTGAAAGACGTCTCGAAAGTCCTCGGGGTTTCCCGGGTTCAGAGCACTACGGTGTCAGAGGGAGTTGCCCTGAACACGCTCCCGTGGCACCGCAGGGAGATTGTGAACATCTCGGACACTGAAGCCGCTGTTGCCTGCGGGAGCGGGACTGTGATGAAGCTTCGGACTCTCAAGACCAGTGAGGAGAAGCCCCTGGTGTCCGTCCAGGAGGTCTCGGAGAACGTCTTTGTTCTGCAAAACGATCAGTTGCGAGTCAGAGTCGAAGCCGGAGTCATCACCTCCCTTTACGACCGGGACGTTGGGCGCGAGGTCATTCCCAAGGGCCAGAAGGCCAACCAGTATGTCATCTTTGATGACAAGCCGCTGTACTGGCAGGCGTGGGATGTTGAGGTATTCCATCTCGAGACACGCAAGGCGCTCCCTTCGGGCGAGACGCAGATCCACGAGAAGAAGAAGCACAGTGTCAGCCTGATTACGACCACAAGGATCAGCGACAAGTCGTCCATCAAGACGGTGATCACACTTGCTGCTGCTCTGCCCGGACAACAATCCATCGTCGAGGTTGAGAGCGAGGTGGAGTGGCACGAGACGATGAAGTTCCTCAAGGTCGAGTTCCCCGTCGATGTGCGCAACACGGAGGCTTCGTACGAGACCCAGTTCGGTGTGGTGCGCCGCCCGACGCACTACAACACGTCGTGGGACATGGCCAAGTTCGAGGTCTGCTCGCACCGTTTCGCCGACTTGTCGGAGCACGGCTACGGCGTGTCGATACTCAATGACTCCAAGTACGGCTTCGCAACCGCCGGCAACGTCATGCGCCTCTCGCTGTTGCGCAGCTCCAAGGCTCCCGATGCCTACGCCGATATGGGCACTCACCACATCCGTTGGGCCATTCTGCCCCATCGCGGCGCCCTGTCGCACACCACTGTCCGCCGCGCCATCGAGTTCAACAGCCCGCTCAAGCTGCTTTCCACGGCCGGTCTGACGCCATCCGCCCTGGTTACCCTCTCCGAAGCGCCTGTCTCTTTGGTGGCTGGCTCTAGCGACGCCCTCGTCATCGACACGGTCAAGCGTGGCGAGGATGACGAGGACGTGTCGACGGACGACTTGCCGAAACGCGCGGGCCAGAGTGTGATCGTGCGTATCTATGACAGCTTGGGTGGCCGGGCTCGTGGCACGGTGGCTATCGCGGAGGCGTGGAATGTGAGGAAGGTGACCAAGGTGAATTTGTTAGAGGATGAGCTGGAGGAAGTGGCTTTGGTGGGGTCTCGGGGTGGTGGTGATGGGGGGCAGGAGTTCGAGGTGGACTTGCGGCCGTTTGAGGTGGCTACATATAGGCTACAGTTGGCGTAGGGGTCTCTGTGAGGATCTGGTGTGTTGTGTGTGTATTCTAAGAGCTGCCAGTGTAGTGAGGACCATGTTTATGTAGGCGATCAAGATAGGTGTGCGAACAGAATGACTTCACCCGAGATACTGTACAGTACAGTAGCCATGCTTTTACACAGTACCTTCCCTCCTTCCCTCCCAAATCCCACACAGGCCTTTATAAACCCCCCTTCCGCTACCAATTCCCAACAACCCCCCCATCCGGCAAATACCCAACCGCGGATGGCGCATTTGGGGGGATGCGGGCAGTACGCGGTACTGCCTGCCTGCTCCCCTTCCTGACTTCGACTCAGGGAGGGGGCACCTGAGAAAAATCCTTCGGGATTTTCGTAGCTGTTCCAATGGAGGAGGTGGGTGGTGAGCTTTTTGATTTTCTTTTTTCCTTTGGCTTTTTCTTTTGAAAAAACAAATATTGAGTAAATACCATCCTTGAAAACAGAAAAGTCAAAGGAGAGAGAGAGAGAGAGAGAATGAGACGCTGGGAGTGAGAGAGCAACGTTCATCATCAAGGGTTAGGGTTGTACATGCTAGCACACACCCCTGTCACCGGGCCAGCGGTTTAGACCAGTCGGCCAAACCTCGAGTTTGGAGGTCGAGGAAGGGCTTAAAACACGGCGACAGCACTTCAATTTGAGCGTGATAGCAGAAATATTGACGTGGGTGATTAAACGCCGTGTGGGCGAGTGGACTTTTTTGAGACGGGATTTGTTGTGGTTGTGGGGAAAATCTGGTTATGGAGGCGTTTTTTGCGAGGAGAAGCAGTTTTGTGAGAGACGGCGGTTTCGGGCTGTCGTGCTATTCTGGGGTGATCACCGTCTAGAGTGGATGTGTTGTAGCATGCTAAATGTAAATAGTCTCAGGGGTTTGTTTGTAAACAAAAGGGATAAGGGGGGTGAGGATATGATGGAGCATGAGGTGATGAAGCTTTGTTTTGGACGGGTAGTATATAGTAGACCTGGAACTCCAACACACCAACCAACCAACCACACATTCCGTCTCCAGACATATACTTCTCATTACTACCTCCCCCGTGCAGCCTTCCTCTTCCTGGCCTCCTTCTCCCTCGCATACTCGTTCGCCGCCTTCCCCTCCTCCCCCTGGATCTCCGCCACCAACCGCTTGTACTTCTTCTCGTACGCCGCATCGCGCTCCTTCTTGACGCGCAAATTCTCCCGCTGCATAAACGCCGCATCCTTGCGCAGCTCGCGCATCGCGCCCTTCCGCTCGCGCTTGTGCTCGGCTTTGAGCTTGGCCAGTTCGGCGCGCTCGCGGTCCGGGTCGTAGTGCTTGTCGGGGTCGAAGGAGTCTTCGAATTTGGGGATGTAGGTGCGGATCGCGAGGGGGCGGTGGTGATGGAGTTCGAGGGGCCGGCGGGTGAGGTGGGCGAGCCGGAGGAGGCGGGTTAGGTGGGGGGTGAGGGTGTCGGTGAAGGTTGTGATGACAGTCGGGGGGAGGTGGGGGGTGGAAGAAGAGGAGGTGAGATGGTGGAGGATGTGGAGGGCCGGGGTGAAGGTTTCTGGGAAAGAGGGCAGGGTATGCCAGGTTTCGGCGGCGGTTTTGAGGAGGGTTGTGGTGGTGTTGAGGATAGCGACTTTGAGGGAGGCGGATGCGGCCGGTGGTGATGATGAGGATGAGTTGGGTTGGCAGTCAGCGCAGGTGAGTTTGCGGATGGTGGTCTTGTGGGCGTTTTTGATACGGATCCCGGCTGCGGGTTCGTGGATGGGGAAGAAGCCGCCCAGCTTGCTGGGGGCTTCCGGTGCGAGAGCGCAGAGGGTGTTGAGGCAAAAGTTCATCAGCTCGGGCACGTAGCGCTTGGAGAACTGCTGATACTGGAGCGCGAGGATGGCGAGGTAGGTGCCCGTGGCGTAGTCAGCAAGTGTCTGGGGGATCTTTTGCCCAAGGTACCGCGCGATCGCGAGCATGGCCGGCGTGACGACTTGGTGGAAGTGATCAGAGGTCGGGAACGTCGTGCCGACGGCGGTCAGCACGAGGAGGTCCCCCACGCTGAGGGCCAACGGCCGTTCCTGCTCGATCTCCTGGATGTGCGCACGGTAGGCCTTGGCCACTTCGATCGGGAACGACTTGGCCAGGGAGTGGATATGGCGGGTTAAACTCTCCAGGGCCGGGAACCAGTGCAGCTCGAATCGGTCGCCTAGGTAGGCTACGTGCTGGACGAGGACTTGGGAGAATCGCCCGAGCCGCTCCTTGTTCTTACTGTCCAACTTCGGGTGGTACAACGCCCTGATCCGCTGGACGGCTACGGGCAGTTTCGGAACCTCGATCCCCTCGAACGCCCGGAGCATCTCCTCGTGGTCTTGCGGGCACGGGAACGTGTACGGAATACCGTTCTCGTCGTCTCCCTTGCCTTCTGAAACCCGGAAAATGGGGTCCTTGGTGACCGCCTCGGTTAAGATCCCCTTAACGAACTCGTCATCATCGTCGTCCGAGCCTGAGCCTGACCCAGCCTCGTCATCGCTGTCGTCCTCGTCCGCGTCGCTCTCCAGTTCGAGATCGGAGCCGCTGGCCACGAGATCGTCGTCGATCAAGAAATCGTCTTCGTCGTCAAATCCCAGTTCCGTCGCAGTCGGCCGATACTTGACTCCCTTGCCCAGCCCGAACTCGTCGTTTTCCTCGGTGTTGAACGGGTCGTACACCTCTTCAGCCGCCGCACCCTTGCCCTTCTTCTTCTTCTTCTCGCCCTTCCCGTCTTCCTCGTCGCCGTCGCCCTCCTCATCATCCTCTTCAATCGCCTCTCCACGCATGCGCCTTAACCGCTTCTCCTCGAGTTCCCTGAGCCGATTGGACTCCTCTTCTGCCACTTCCTCCTCCGTCTTCGTCCTCTCTGCCGGTTGCGCCCGCTTATCTGCTGCGAGCTGCTTAACCCGTATATCGTAATCTTTCTCCAGCGCAGCCTTCATCTGCCCCGTAGCGACGGTGGCACCCGCTGCGGTTGATGGCGGCTTTTGTCGTTGGAAAAGAAGGGCCTGTAACTCCGGCAGGGCTTCGTCGAGTTCGGCCCGAAGCTCGTCATCTTCGTCTTTGAGTGCTTGCCGTTCCTGAGAAAAAGTCAGAAAACTAGCCTTTGTCATGCCGCTGCCAGAATGAAACTTACATATTTGTGCTGCTTAGATTTGGCGATAATCTCCTGATAGATCTCATTCTTCGTCTTTTTCCGGTCCGGCTGGCCATCCTCCTCCTCTTCCGGTCCATCAGCAGCATCCGTAAGGCGCTGCCGCTTCAGCATCCTCCTCTCGGCGCGCGACCCGTCCGACTCATCTCCCGAAGGGAGGTCTTCCTCGTCGAAGTCATCCTTCAAAGGCGGTAGGTCTTCGGCGTCAAATAGAGGCTTGCCCAAGTGGGTCAGCCCGCCCATGGCCTCGTCGTCGTCCTCCAAGTCAAACATGGCGCTCTTCTTGTGATTACGCTGCTGCTCTCGGGTGAACCGCTCGATCATCTTGTCCTCGAGCGACATGTTGGGGTCGTCCTCGCCGAATCGCCTGTCGATGAGCCCGCCGACCTTGTTGCGCCTTTGCATTTCCACAAGAATCGTTTGTCGTCGCTGGTTTTGTACACGTTAGCAACCATACACTCCCATCGTCCCATACCCCTATAACATTGGACATACCCTCTCTTCGCCCGCGGCCTTGGCCACTCCCGGCCGCCCCTTGATCCCCATCGCCGTCTTTTCATTGACCGGTTTGTTGGTGGTGACCTCAAACTTTGGTCCGCGGGCGTTGGTCTTGAATTGAAAGGGATTGAACTGCTCGCGGATGCTGGCCAGAGCCTCGCCGCGCTGCAGCCGTTTGTCGGGTCTTGCCCGTTGCTCCTCGGCATTCTTGCGCTTCTGCTTCTTGGATTGTTGGGGACCGATAATTCCCTGGTCGCGCAGAGAGGCTTTGAGCCTCTTCAATTGAGAGCCGGCCATGTTGGTGGGATTGATTGGCCGGGTGCGATGCCGTTGGGGGGGTGTTACGGCTTGTCGCAAGAGTTGATGGAAGCTTCTAAAGTCCGTGGTTCTCAGAAATTTTGAATGGGCATGCAAGTTGCCCCACTAGTAGGGAAAATTTTGGCGGTGGTCGCCGGCAGTAACACTGCAGTCCAGCGCTAACGCTCCTTCTGACGCAGCAAACAAGGGTTTACTGGTGGTTGCTGTGGGGCCTCGCTCATACATCAACAATTCAACATCTCAAACCATCAAATCATTCATCACCACTACCGGCTAACCATGGCCACCGCCCGCTTCCCCGGACTCGCCCTCGGATGGCTCACCCGGGCCGTCCAAGATGACCGGGTCATGTACGGATATCTAGCCATACACACCGTCGGCTGGCTCTGGGGCCTGCGCTTCCTGCTACGCAAGTGGCGCGACGAAGCTGAGATTAAGCCGCCTCAGCCGAAGACGCAGTACATCACGCAGGAGACTGAGGACGCCCTGAAGCTGGACACCCTAGACACTATGCTTCATCACTACAACCACGCGATCCGCGAGACGGCCTCTAAGATTGTGTGCGATCGGGCTGTGAATGACCGGGACACGGTGGATAGGTTGTTGTGGGGTATCACGAGGCCGGATTATGACGAGCGGATGGAGAATTTGAGGGCGTTGGCTATTATTACTGATCCACGTAGGTGCTGGATTTGGATTTTTAAATGTTTTTTTCGTGTTGCTGGTCTTGGACAACGCCCAAAAATAGTGGGACTAATAAGTTCACAGAAAGCCTTGAGGCACTGCATCACTGGAAAGCCTACGCCGCCCTCGTCAGGTCACTGGAACTATGCCTCGAACCGGAGCAAGAAGTACTCGGGCAAGAGGACTGGGACGAGTTCCCATTGCGCGACATGACAGAGAAGCTCTGCCTCATCTTCATTAGCCAGCTCCTAAACAACTACGGGCCCCAAAAACTCATCAAAGCCAAGTTCGTCGAGAAATGGCTAGCCAAGCAAAACTGGGGCGCCGACCTGGACACACGCCGAAGCAACTTCTCGCACTACTATCGCACCCGGCGCAACCGCATCACCGACATCATCGCGTCGGTCCGGTCCACCGATATCGGCCTCGAGGCCCTGGAGATAGCCGGCCTCCAAGAGCCCGAGTCTCCGCCGGACAGCGACGTCGAGATCGAAATAAACGACGGCGGTCAGCCCATGATTGAGCGGTTTAGCGTGCTGCTGCCGAATAACATTGACGTCAACGGCCTCCGGGAGGATGAGCGGGCGCGGGTCTTGTTACGGTCGTTGCAGAGCGCGCAGTCGGTGGAGGAGCAGCGGGTGCGGCACCGTCATAGGGAAGCGATTGTGTTGAATGATGGGTCCCGGCCTTTGAATAGTGATGATATCATCCAACGACCGGAATCACCTACGAGTGGATGAAGGGGCAGGGCAGGAAGGGGACGAAGGAAAAAGCATATCTTATCACACCCACGCCGCGTGTCGATCCCGGGTTCAATCGCCTCAACATTCCTACACAGTACGAAGTACACTTTGTATGTACCAATATGTGAGCAGTCCACTGACCACACGGCAGCACGTTTTGCGTTGAGAAGGCGGCCCGAAAAGAATGGGGGATCTACAGCTGGCCCAGATAACCTGGGATCAGATCCCCCGTCCCGCGCGCCTTTTTCCAAGCGTGCGATCCAGGCACCGCTTGTGACGCTGGGCGGGTGTCGCGGGAACTGACATGGCATGTTCCAGACGCGCGGGGGTCGTTTGGAAAAACTGGGTGGAAATGCGACGGAAGATGCCGGAATCAGAGCCGGTTCAATGGGCGACGCTAAGAGGATGGACGTCGGACAAAATGATCATGTTTTAGTTGGTTAGTGTACTTGTGTTAGTGTACAGAACCGCGGGTACAACAGCAGGCCGGTCGTACGAAGACTTCCTTTGGAAGCACGGCAGGCGGGCTGTCCCGGCGAGCGGTACGATGGGGTTGAGCTGATGGATGGATGGATGGATGCGGGTGCGAATTATCCGGGTTTTGCTGAATTGAATGGGCCGCGACGGCTTGGATGAAGGAGAGGTAGATTAGAGCAGTTAGCTAACACACCCATCTTTTCATCACCGATATGGTCGGTTGACTGCGAATGGTTCCTCGCTCGGATTCGTGCAAAGAGCTTCTCGATGCTGATGAACGAACGTTATGCAACTGCGTGCCTGCCAGCGTGGCAGCGTAGCATTGATAGACGGGAACCAGGGCCGGACCAAGGCCCCGCGGGTTGGTTATTCGTTTCCCGGGCCACCGTTTGTTGATCCGAACGTCAGCAACAACATGGGAGTTGTTGCTTTTGTGATGTCCGTTTGTGATTGAATGCGAAATTTACGAATTCTAGGAAAATTAATGCCGTCAGAACTGGCGGGCCTTTGTTCGGAAATAATTGACTCTTTTTTTCCTGACACTGAGACAGGGGCACATGTTGTTGTCCGCATTCATAATGCCTAGTCAAGCCGTCAGTCAATGTCAGTGTTATGTTAGACCGCAAAATCTCCGAATTTGGAACACGGGACCCTGAGACCCTTTCCCCCTTTCCTTCGTTTGCAGCCCGCTCCGCGGCGGGAAACACTGGGGAGATCTTCCTCTGGGATTTAAAACTATTTGACCCCAATGAGATCTCGCAACGGAAAATACAGTTGGGCGAATGACCGTAGCACAAGACGTCTCTCCTGAACCGGATGACTGGGGCGCCTTGCTGTGTTGTCATCCACTTCGACTCTGATTTTCCCTTTAACGCCATCTTTTTGTCCTTTTTCTCTCTCCCATGTCTCCTTCCCATCCTGCCCGTCGATCTCTCTCGGACAGCCCCTTCCCGTTCAGTGGCAACTCTGCCTTGGCGTCACCTGACGTTCCAGGTTTCTGGATAACCTAAGGCCAACGGTGCAAAACGTTTTAAACGTTAACGCGGAGACCCGAGACGACGGCCGGGATCCGGGACAAGGAGGATTGTCCGTGTTCGTTCGTCTTTTCCAGGTTGTTTCCGAAACGAACAAAGCGACCAAAGCGGCGGCAACCCTTCTATCATTGACCCGAGTGGCTGGAGCTTTCGCTTTTTGTTTTCCCTCTCATGACGACCGCCTGACGACCTCCCGAAAGAAGCGAAACTGCGACCTCCCACCGGACCATTGGATTGGCAGGAATTTGGAATTGCCAACCGCACTTCCAAGGTTCATCAGAGCCTTCCGAAGTTGGATAGTTTGCCGTTGCGCCACTGCCCTAAAAGCCTGAGGAAGGGACGAGAGGTTTGGGTGGATTCTGCTGCTCGGACCGTGAGTGGGTTCTCTGGTTCGCTGGATCCCGACCACCTAGCCGTGCGTGGCTGCTGACTGGTCCAGGGGCACCACAGCGGGTTTTCAGCGGGAGCGCTTCCTAGGCCCGGACGTTCAGTGCTTCCCCAGCGCACCCCCCTGGGGAGGACCACAAAAACCAGGGCCCCTCCAACCAGCAGTGGGGTGTAAACAATTAAAGACGGGCGGTCGCCAGGGCGCCCAGCCGGCCGGCCCAACACACCTAACCTTCCAGGTTACTTTTAGTTAGGTGCGTGCAGCCAACAACATGTCTTTCACCACGACCACCACCTCAACCTACAACACCACCACCCGACACACCCTATCTCGACGACCCGGCGGCCGCTCCGGCATAGCGACCGCATCAACGCCAAACCTGAACCAGCTATACAGTGGGAGCCAGGCGCAGGCCCATCCACCGTTGCCTTCGCCGTCGCGCCTCTTTCCGCCGGCGCTTGCGCGCAAGGGGTCGGTTGCAGCGCTCACGCAGAACTCGTTGGCTGCGATCCCGGACGATTCAGAGGGTTACGCTTACAACTCAGTCTTGACAAGCGGTGACACGCCTCCTACCGTTACCGCGACTACCCCTACTACATCTACCATGCCGCTTCCACACACGCCGGGCCGCTTTAACAGCGGGGGTCCCGGTGCCGGGGCCGGTGCTGCTGATGATGGTGTCGCTATTGGCGACACGGTTGATGTGCCGGGGAACATGACGGGCACTGTCCGATTTATTGGCTCAGTCGCTGGGCGCAAGGGCAACTTTGCTGGCGTCGAGCTGCATTCTGACCATGCGCCTAGGGGAAAGAACAGCGGCGATGTTGACGGGTGAGTTTGCTAGATTATTGACTTGCTGTTTCTTGTTGCTATTTGTTTTGGTCCTCTCGGCCTCATGTTTGGCCACGGTAACTAACTGGGATACCCCTTGTACAGCGTCTACTATTTCACCACAGCCCAGCCTGGCGCTGGCATCTTCCTCCCCCTCTCGAAAGCCGTCAAGCGCGATGTGACACCCACAGGTCCTCCCGGGAGCTCATTCCCAATGACACCAGCCAGCGCCGGCGGTCTGCGCGTCGTGAGCCACAATGCGACCAACTTCACACCGCCCACGCCGGGCGTTTCCAAGTTCAGCCAGTCTGTCGGCCCGCCGCGCGCCACGAGCCCACTGGGCAAGAAGATGCGCCCCTCGCTGCCACGGCCGGAGTCGCCAGTCAGAAGATTGATGACCCCCGGACCGCGTCCCACCATCGCGACACCGGTACCAAAGGGCCCACCCTCGAGATTCGGCAGCCCAACATCGGCTAACAAGTTCGCACAGAGCGTGCGCGGAACAGCGGGTGATCCCAACAAGCAGCGGATACCGGGACACACGCGGAAAGGTAGTGTCGGCCCGCGGAGTGTTTCGGTTCTCGGGACCACGTCGAACCCGCACTACAACGACGACGACACCACGCCCATCGGCATGCAAAGGACTCAGACGAACGGTAGTATGGGCTCGGTCTCGTCCTTTGCGCTCAAGGTGCGGCCAGCGTCGCGGGCCATGTCACGGGCCGGGGGTCGCGAGCAAGACGAGGAGATTGAGCGGCTCAAGGCGGCGCTCGAGGACAAAGAAACACAACTCAAGGAGCAAGGGGCGGCGCTGGCCGAGATGGAGACCAGCCTGACGGAGCTGCAGGGGATCATCGAGACCTCTCCAGGCTTGCCGGGACCACCGCAGCGCGACGACCTGGACGACAAGGACTCGGCGCAGCTGCGGGCGCTTCTGCGAGAGAAGAACGAGAAAATCGCCACTCTGACAGCCGAGTTTGACGCGCACCGCGCCGACTTCCGGAGCACGATCGACACCTTGGAGATGGCGGGCAGCGAGACGGAGCGTGTGTACGAAGAGCGGATCGAGGGTTACCTGCATGATATCCGGGAGCTGCAGGACAGGACGGCGGACGTGGATACCGTCGCGGCGCAACTTAAGCAGTTGGAGGAGCTGGTACAGGAACTTGAAGAAGGTCTCGAGGATGCACGGCGGGGCGAGGCCGAGGCTCGTGGGGAGGTTGAGTTTCTTCGCGGGGAGGTCGAGCGGACGCGTAGTGAGCTCCGCCGGGAACGCGAGAAGGCTCAATCTACCATCCCGGGCGCGAACGGGGCCGTCAACGGGGGCTCCATGTCGAAGGAGTTGGAGCAAAAGGAGGACGAGATCCGCGGGCTCAAAGCCATCATCCACTCGCTCAGCCGCGACTCGGTACCTAATGATAACAACAACGCCAACAACAACAGCAACCACCCCGATCGGCCACCGTTAGCCCAGCGGCAGTCTTCGTTCCGCACGCACCAGGGCGAGTCCATCGAGGACCGCCTCACGCGCGAGAAGCTTGACCGCGAAGTCGCCGAGCTACGCGCCCTGGTCGAGAGCAAGAGCTCCCGCGAAGAGGACCTCGAGCGCGAACTCGAGACCCTCCGCCGTGGCAGCGTCATGACGGCTATTGGCCCCGGCCACCGCGCCAGCGCCGCTATGACAACGGCATCCAACGACCGTAATTCGATCCGCGATTCCAGGGCGACTGTCATCGCTCCCCCGCGCATCGACAGCCCTGAGCAGCAGCATCAGCACCACTACCACCACCACCAACAGCAGCAATCCCAGTCTTCCCACAAAGCCGGGTCGCTAACCAAGCACAACCGCGGCAGCACCCTCGACACGATGCCCGAGAGCGACACGTACAGCACCGCGACGGAGAACTCCACGCTGTGGTGCGAGATCTGCGAGACGTCTGGTCATGACATCCTCACATGCACTAATGTCTTTGGACCGGACCAGCAGCAGAAGCAACAACAACACCAACAACAGCAACGCAATACTACTGACGGAGCTGATTCCGGCACAGACAACGGCGCCCCGCTCACCTCCACCAACGACACCGTCGAGACAACAACAACAGAAAACGAGTACCACGATATCACACCCGGCGGTGGTGGCGCGCCGGCACCGTTGAGTCCCGTTAAGACTATCCGGGCTGCTCCCTTGCCTCAACCTCTGAGCCAGCCTCAGACTCAGGGCGGTCAGAATGAGGATGGAGCGGCAGTGGGGACGACACCGACGGTGAGGACGATTCCGAACCCGATGGAGTCGGGGCCGGTGGCGGGAAGGGATAGTGGGGTGGTGGATGCGGGCAAGTGGTGTGCGTTGTGTGAGAGGGATGGACATGATAGTGTTGATTGTCCTTTTGAGGATGCTTTCTAGGCTTCTTTCCTCGGTGGGTTTTTGGGAGAGAAGTGAAGTCTAAGGGAGGTGAGAGGGAGACATTGTGAGCAGCGGCTGTGAGATCTGAGGCGGGGGATTGTTGGGAGTGATGGATGTTGGCTGATGCTGGGCTATGTGGGTTATGCTGGGTCATGTGGTTCGATACATGGGTTTGATACATCCATCCCATGTCAGGGCACACCTTCTTTCTTCTTTTTCATTTTCATTTTTATTTTGCTTTATGTATCAGCAAAAAGGCAACCAAGCAAGCAAGCTACAGTGGGCGAGCGAGCTAGTTGACTGACTGACTCCAAACTCATGGGTGATGAGGACGATTTTGATCTGAGTACCTACTGTATCTACCTACAGTACATTACCCTGTTGACCTTATCTCCTAGAGTCACGGTGGTGGGTGTGCATCTGAGCGAGGTATGGATGTCCAGGGTGGATTGTAAGGGAAAATGGGTTGGTGAAACGATGGGATTGGTTCATTGTTATAATGATGTAGTAAAAGCTTGTAATCTTGTTATTGTTTGTAGGGTTGAAGTGGGGGTGGTTGGGGATGGTAGAGGGGGCCTGAGTAAATGTGCCGGCTATGTCAGATGAGTAGAGAGAGCTGTAGGCAAATGTAACTTTGTCTTGACCAGAGAGTACAGGTGGATAGAATATTGTCATGCTTCTTGTTGTGGTCGTGCTAACTGTTAGGATACTTCCCAGAATGGATGTTGAAAGTAGCCCCCCCCCTCGACGGCCTGCTAGGCTAGTTCCTCGATAGCTATTACGGCAAATTCATCCTCTCCTCCAGGTTGCTGCAAACACACAATAACCCTTGCTCGACCTCGTCCTTTTCAACTCCTTCGTGAGCCATCTTCGTCTGGGTTCACGTCTTGATGACGACGCCCCGAGGCTGAGGCCGGCGTCATGGTATACTGCCCCACTGTTCTTTGCTGTCCATACCCCTGTTCACAGCCACGTGATAGCGTACTACGTAAACAACGCCTTGAATTGCTCGGCCATTCGAAAAAAACTTGCGTCCGGATGTGGTTTAGGCTCGGGAATACAGCGATAACGCTGCCAATTTAATATAAACCAACGAAGTAAAGGTGTCAGTAGCAAGTACGTATCGAACACATTGACTGGGAACAGTTTTACGAGTTCAACAGCCAAGTTCGTCGCGCCAGAAGCTTGAGAGTGCGGTTTTTGCGAAGACAAACGAGTTCCTCGGCAAGAAGGTTGATATTGCGGGTTAGGGTTAGATACGGCCCCGCTGCAGCGCCCGCGTCGAAGGCCCGGCGGCTGGGACCCTTGCCAGCGCAGCAAACCAATCCCACCTCACCTGCGCCTGCGCCTGATCGAGCTGCGTACCCGTCAGCAAATGTTGACATTGACAAACCTGGGCTGTTCCCTTACTTTTTTCCTTTACAATTTTGAGGGCGTTGTTTATTATACCTTGACGGTAACGAAATTGGGCCGAGACGTCACGGGCATTTGGTGTTTCTCTGCTGTGATCGGGACATTTTGCCATTCCCATCGCCACAATAATTTTGCGACGAAACGGACAACACGGAACGGACGGCGAAGCAAGCAAGCGAGAACGAGACGATCATCCCGCGATCGAACGCTGAGTTGTTCAGCGCCGAGTGACGACAACGACGACGAACCGAAACATTGACCTCCCTGGTCAATTCAACTTTTACCGAGTATCTCAAACTCAACACCCCGCGCAACAGCAGCCATGGCGCAAGTCTTTTTCGACCTCATATCCTCCTTCGGGAGCTGTCTCAACTGCTTCCCTAGTTCGCCCACACTCAAGATCAACAGCCGCAGCTTCAAGATCCTGCGCCTGCTCGGCGAGGTGCGTTCTCCTCCCTAGCTTTAATGCCCTCAACCTTAAGAGAAGGGGCAACGAATCGCTAATAATCGGTCCAGGGCGGCTTCTCCTACGTCTACCTAGTCCAAGACACTTCAACCTCGGAACTCTTCGCCCTCAAAAAGATCCGCTGTCCCTTCGGCGCCGAATCCGTCGCCCAAGCCATGAAAGAAGTCGACGCCTACAAGCTCTTCGCGCACTCCCCCGGCGTCATCCACAGCGTCGACTACTCCATCGCCACGGAGCGCGGGTCCGGCGAGCAATCCAAAACAGTCTATGTCCTGCTGCCGTACTACCGCCGCGGTAACCTGCAGGATATGATCAACGCCAACTTGGTGAACCATACCCGGTTCCCTGAGAAGAGGTTGATGTTGCTGTTTTTGGGGGTGTGTAGGGCTATGAAGGATATGCATCAGTACCAGGGGGGTGGTGCTGCTGCTGCAGCGGGGCAGGATGGTGCTGCCGGGGGGGATACGCGTGGGGAGAGGATGGAGGTTGGTGGTGGTGAGGGGGCACGGGCGCGGGGGACTAAGGTGGCGGATGGGGATGACGAGACGGAACATCACCGGCCGTTGTTGACGGAGGATGAGCGGTTGCCGACGGCGACGCCGGGGTCGAAGAGGAGTTATGCGCATCGTGATATCAAGCCGGGTATTTACCCCCTTTTCCCCTTTCCCCCTTTTCCTTCCTAGCAAAGAAGACAAACTTATGCTAATACACCCCCAGCCAACATCATGATCACCGACTCCGGCACCGACCCCATCCTAATGGACCTCGGATCCGTCGCCGTCTCCCCTTTACCCATCACCAGCCGGTCTCTCGCCATCGCCACCCAAGACACCGCCGCCGAGCACAGCACCATGCCGTACCGCGCGCCAGAGCTCTTTGACGTGAAAACCGGCACAGTCATCGACACAAAAGTCGACATCTGGTCGTTGGGCTGCACGCTGTACGCGTGTTTGGTGGGGAAATCGCCGTTCGAGATGCGCTCGGATGAGACGGGGGGTTCGTTGAGTATTTGTGTGTTGTCGGGGGATTGGCGGTTTCCGGATGAGGGGCCGGGGGGGAAGAAGAAGGGGAAGGGGAAGAAGTCGGCTGGTGCAGGTGGAGGTGCAAACCCAAGTGGGGGTGGGGATGATGAGGAGAGTATTAGTGAGCCGATTCGGGAGGTGGTGAGGAAGTGTTTGAGGGTGGAACCGAGTGAGAGGCCGGATATTGATGAGTTGATTGAGATGGTGGAGGAGGTGGTGGAGGCGTTGCCTGAGGATGGGTCGGCTTGAGTTTCTCTGTGGTGGTTTCTTGTCTGTGTATCTGTGGGCGTGGCACTTCTCCTTTCTTCTCAAGTGGGCGGTGTTGGGCGTTGGCTAGTTTGACGGGGGGTTCACGTCTTTCTTGTTATAGCTTGAGGCGGCAATGTGCCTTTAAACCAGTGGTATCAGCGAATACCGATCAAAATACAGCGGGTTACAGCGGCCACTCTATTTATCTACGTGTCTAGTCATGACTCTAGATCTTTATCTCCCGCAATCTGAACAATCCAACCTATATATATAATCCCCAGCCCAACATGTTCTTCACTGAGCTGCGGTAGCAGCAGCAGCCTCATCCCTCGCAATCGCCTCATCCGCCCTCGCCACACACTCCTCCAACACCTTCCAAAACAGCGGAATATCCAAATTCCTCGGAATCCTCACCCCCTTCTCCCCCGGCGGCAGCAACCTCGCCTTGATCTGTCCCGTCTTGGTCTTATTCGCCCGCGCTTCCTCGTACGACCCCTCCGTGACAACAGTCACTTCGAAGCGTTCTCGGCTCGCGGGGGGGTGGTAGGCGTCGCTAGTCGTTTGGGTTAGGTTGGTGTCGCAAAAGGGGATCTCGTGCTGCGCGTGGGCGTGGTGGGTGTGGTCGGGGTCGTCGGCGAGACCGGTTAGGACGGCGGCTACGGCGAGGGGGTCGTGTAGGGGGGGACCGCCGGTTATGCCGAAGACTTCGCTGTTGTTGTTTGTCGTAGCGTTAGTGTCTCCTTCTTGTTCTGTTTCATCTCTCTCTCAGGGGTGGCTATGTATATCCCAGACTTACCTATACGTCCTCGCAAAAAACATCAACAACTCCACCAACATGGTCCTCAACCTCGTCTTCCCCTCTCCCTCCTTCACTCCCCCCCTTTTCCCCTCCGGCCCATACAACAACAACCCCCTGACCTCCTCCGTCGTCAACACCAAATGACTCAAATCCAACGGGATCAACGTCGTCTTCCCCGCCAACTCCCTATCCCCAAAAATCCCCTCCGCCGCCTCCGGATCCGCCAAAACATTAAACTCGGCAAACTGCGTCCAATTCCCCACCCTCGGCACCCCTTCCACAGCGCCCAACACCGCATCCGTAAACCCATCCCCCAGCGCCCCGCCCATCAGCGACAACCCCTTGATATGCCCGACCAAATCGGGATACCGCGCAAACAGACCAGCGACGTTGGTGAATGCGCCCGTGGCGACGACCCAGGCTGTTCCGGGGGGGCAGGCGCGCAGAGCGGTGTAGGCGGCGTCGATGGCGGAGGGGGTGGTGATGGCGGGGACGGTGGGGGTCGGGAGGAGGTCGGTGCCGTCGAGACCGGTGTGGCCGTGGATGTCGGTCGGGGCGTGCATCGGGGGGCGGACCAGGGCGTGGGAGGCGCCGACGTGGACGGGGATGGCGGTGGCTTTGTGGAGGGCGGTTAGGATGGAGGTGGCGTTTTGGGTGGTTTTTCTATGTCTTGGTATTAGTATTTGTATGGTGGTGATGGTGAGATGAGGGATGAGGGACCTACTCGAGCGAGGCATTGCCAAAGACGGTCGAGACGCCGAGGATGCGGATGGCTGGGTGGTAGGCCGCGAGCAGGATGGCAAAGGTGTCCTATTCGGAAACAATTAGAACTCATGAAGCTATTCACAAATCCGGCCGGCGAACTCCGGTCCGTCAATCCCGGCGCTTCCCCCGCATTCATCTTCCGGCAAGGATGTCTCGGTTTTTAATAGCACGAGCCGAGTGACGGACCGCATCATGGCTCGCGGGGTAAAAACTTACATCATGCCCCGGATCACAGTCCAGCCAGACCGGAATGCGCGTGTCTTCAATGGCCATAGTCGTGAAGTGAGATGAGAGTGAGGGATGAAAGATGAGACGGGTGGGTTAGGGTTGAGAATACCGCAGTACAGTACAAGAGAATGCTGCAGCAAGTTACAACGCGGTTTGGAATTGATCCTCCGCTTGTCTGAAATGCAGGCTAAAAGAAACAAGACAACAAAATAGCAGTCACAAAGAGTACTGGACAAAGCGACACGGCTTCAAAGAAAGTCAAAGAATGAAATCAGGGGCGGGTAATTGTTGTTGGGACCGACGTTTCAAGTGCCAGTTGCTCCGCTGCGTACCGTCGAGGGATAACCCAGAGGGTCCACCGGATCTGATCGCATGAGCAGCAGAAGCTGGCGCAGTTACCCAATCGGGAAGTTGGATGAGGTAACCAATTCTCTTCTGCTGACTGAGACTTGTCGTATTTTACAGTACAGTACTTGTCCGTCAAGTTCAACATTGTTAGAAGTCTATGTTAAACCCAAACTGACAGATTGAGCTTAACTGTCCGTGACCATTTTCGAACCCCAAAACTACGACGACTTCTGCCTCTGCATAACCCTCATAACATCCTCAAAATTATTCTTATCCCCCTTCCTCTTCTTCCCCCCTCTCTTCCTCTGCTGTGTCTTCCCACTCCCACCACCACCACCCTCCTCATCACCATCCCCATCACTACCCCCCCACGTAGACAACTTCACCTTTCCACCTCCCTCCTCCAAATCCGCCTCGTCCTCCACCCGACTCGACCCAAACCCCATGTCCATGTCCTCGTCGTCGCGGTGCAGCTCGCTGAGTTTCTGTTTGAGCCGGGCTTCGCGCTCGGCTGCTTTTTGTTCTTCTGCGGACTTTTCCAGTGCCCCTGCTGCTTTGGCCTTTTGGAGGGCTGCGCGGAAGGCTGGGTCGTCGAGGGAGGGGGCTTTGTAGGTTTCGGATGAGGTGAGGGCGGTTTTGGAATCTTGGAAGTAGTTCCTTGATGCGGGTGTCGTGGCGTTGTTTGGAATTGGTCGTGGTGGTGGGGGCATTGCCGTGGATGTAGCTTTTATCTGCGGCTTCTCCTCTTTCGTTCTCCCCTCCTCTGCCTCGCCCTCCTCTTCAGACGACTCATCCGACCCCTCCAACCCAGCAAGCGGATTATAATCCGAGCCAGCATCCTCAAAGATACTCTCAATCTCCTTCTTCCCCTCCTCCTCCGCCTTCTGCGCCTCCAACTTCTTCCTCACCTCCTCCGGCACCTCCATTCCCAAAATCTCCCCCGACGCCGCCAACATCACCCGTTCCCTCTCCTCCTCCTCCGCCGCAACCCTCGGGTCCACCTTGCGCACCTTCCGCCTCTCATGCCCGTCCTCATCCACGATAATCATCACCTCGCGCCCTTTGCCATCTCGCTCTATCCGCGTGCCGGGGGTCTTCTTCTCGCCGATTTTTTTGAACCGTGACCCTAGACTCGACTCGGCTTCTTTCGCTTTGGCAGCAGCTGCTGCTGCGCGTGCAGCTTTGAGTTCAGCCAAAATCTGGTTCCGCGAGCGTTTCTGCCCTGGGTTGAGGCCCGTCGTGGCGAACTGGCCCTTTTTCTGCACCTTTTCCCTTTCCACAGCCTTCACCTCCGTCGCCTCCAACCTTTCCAGCGCATCATCCGGATCCTCTCCCTCTCCCTCTATCCCATCTCCCTTCCCCCCGTCCCCCTCCTTCTCTCCCCCAGCCCCCCCACCATTGTGTAGTTCTCCATCCCCCCCACCCCCAAAAACATCCTCCCCCCTCCTCACCCTCTCCAACAACCTAAAATCCAACCCCTTCACCAAATGCGTACTCCCCAAATCCCCGCCTGCCACCTCAGCCCGTAACCGATCGTACATCTCCCGATCCATCTCTTCTTTTTTGAACGATTCCTCTAGCACTTTCAACCGCGCCGCCCGTTCATCGTCTTCTTGTTCTTCGCGGGTACGTGCGCGATCGACGTAGCCTTGGGCGGGTTTACTGCCTTTAGGGGCGAAGGAGCGGAATTGGTTTTTGTTTTTGGGTTTGTTGTTTTGATCGGGGGCTTGGTTTTGTTCGGCGAGTTGGCGGGCAAAGGTGGATCGGTTGGTGTTGGAGCCGGCGCTACCGGTGACGGAGCGGGGGGTCATGGGGATGCTGGATTTGAGGCGGGAGCCGAGCGCCGCGGTGGAGGACGGTCGGGAGGATGCTGGGGGAGACGACGCGCCATTGTTGTTGGGGGAGGGGTTGGATTGGGATTTGGATTTGGAGGTGTTGGCGAGGAGGAGCCGGCGGAATTGGTCGTTGTTCATGGTTGTGAGTACAGCGCGGGAGAGGGAGGTTGTTGGATGGGGAGTTGAGGTTGCGTTTGAGTTCGAGTTGGAAGTGGCCTGCAAGGTGCCTGCGACGATCGAGATTAGTTTTAACCCTAACCCTAAACATCAAAAGCAACGGTGTGGGGGTATTTGTCATGTGACTGCGCGTAAAAGCGGGGTTCGGGGACTTGCAGGGCGCGTTTTCGTCGCATTCCCATTTACAACTGCGTTTGCCACTGCAAGGCGTCAATGATAAGTCTTGAACATGGCACCTTGCGCCGCGGCATTCCCATTTCGTCACAAACTCAGTTTCTGTCTTGACCACCTCTCTTTACGATGAAGGTGTAGATATCTCGCTGAGTCTTGACCTTTCATGATGTCATTACCACCGCTGCCGCTGTCTAAGTACTTGTTCATCACCCTCGGTGCTGCCTACATATAAGCCAAAAACATGGGCAGCCGGCTCGAGAAAAACTCCGAGGCCGTGCGGAAGCGCATCGCCAACCACGAGTTCCACGATGAGGACGGCGACGAGTACGCGGCCAGCTCGTTTGGCGGCTTCGGCGAGTACTTTGAAAAGAAACAGCTGAAACTGCAGAATCTGGACGCCGAACTGCGCGCTACCCGGGGGGACACACCGCAGATCTTTAAGGGGGTTGTGGCTCATGTCACTGGCTACACCCAGCCGCCTCTGCACGTGTACGTTGGTCTCTCTCACTTGGCTTGTCACTTGGCCTGTCACTTGGTCTCTCATTCAGTCTGTCACGTAACCGGAATACATAGTAGACTTGACTAACACCCCACAGCCTGCACAAAGACCTCGTCCTCCACGGCGCCGCCTTCCTCCAGTATCTCGGCGGCAAAACCATGGCAACGCACATCATCGCATCAGCCATGCCGCCGCGCAAGACAGTCGACTTCGCCCGGTACCGCGTCGTCAAGCCGGCGTGGGTGACCGACTCGATCCGCGCAGGCAAACTGCTGCCGTGGTCGGACTACCGCGTGCTGGACGACGGCCCGCGGCAAAAGACGATCCGATTTGAGGGTGGGAGGTTGTTAAGTCAGGCTGGTGGTGGTATAGGCGGTACGCAGCAGCCGTCGCCACGGGGGTATCGCGAGCAGACGCAGAATAGCTTTTATACGAGCCAGTTTTCTCAGGGCGGGCAGGGCCAGGGACGGGGACAGAAAGCGGGTGGGAGGTTGGGCGGGCAGGGGTCGAGTAGTCCGTTTCAACCGACGCCGTCGAGGAAAGGGGCGTCGGTGGAGTTGGAGGGGATTGAGGATTTTGATGATCTGGATGTGGATATGCTGCTGGAAGATCCTATTCTGGCGGAGGAAGGCCTCGCGAAAGAGGTCCTCGCGGAGAAGCAGCCGAGTGTTCCTCCGGTCGACGCACAGCTTCCAGATTCAGGCCCAACATCCCCCCCACCAGACCAGGCTCAGCCAGAAGAGACTGGAGACACACCTCAACCACCGGAGAAATCGATGGCGGCGGAGAAACCAATGACATCGGAAGAGCACAACGCCCTCCTCCTCCAAGACCCCAAGATCCGCAAATCCTCAACAGCCAACCCCGATTTCCTCAAACAATACTATTCCGAAAGCCGACTCCACCACCTCTCAACCTGGAAAGCCCAGCTAAAAGCCCGCCTAATGAACATGGCCGCCGAGCGCGGCCCCGCCCCAACAAAAACCAAGCGCAAGCCCGGCACCCGCCGATACATCATGCACGTCGACTTCGACAGCTTCTTCTGTGCGGTCTCCCTCAACCAGCACGCGCCCGACGCCCGCGACAAGCCTGCGGTAGTGGCGCACAGCAGCGGCAGCGGGTCGGAGATCGCTTCGTGCAACTACCCGGCCCGGGCGTTTGGGGTGAAGAATGGCATGTGGATGAGGCGGGCCAAGGAGCTGTGTCCAGACCTAAAAGTGGTGCCGTATGATTTCCCGGCGTATGAGGAGGCTAGTCGGCAGTTTTACGATGCTATTCTCGGAGTGGGGGGTGTGGTGCAGAGTGTTAGTATAGATGAGGCGTTGGTTGATGTTACGGATATTGTGCTCAATACCACAGGCTCCGAGGGTGTGGGGGTTTCGGAGGGGAGTATGTACCGGGAACAGGCGAAAGTGGACGAGATTGCGACTAGTCTCCGGGCGGAGATCAAGAAGCGGACGGACTGCCACGTCTCGGTCGGCATAGGCGGGAATATATTACTCGCCAAGGTGGCGCTGCGCAAGGCCAAACCGGCTGGTCAGCACCAGATCCGGCCCGAGGAGGTACTCGACGTGCTAGCCGACCTGAAAGTCGAGAGTCTCCCGGGGGTCGCCTACAGCATCGGGGGTAAACTCGAAGAGGTCGGCATCAAGTTGGTCCGGGACCTGCGGGAGACGTCCAAGGAGCGGCTGACGACGCTGCTCGGGCCCAAGACGGGCGAGAAGCTGTGGGAGCACGCGCGCGGGATCGACCGCGCCGAGGTCGGCGAGCAGCCCATGCGCAAGTCGGTATCGGCGGACGTGAACTGGGGCATCCGGTTCATCAGCCAGGACGAGGCCGAGGAGTTTGTGCGCAATCTCTGTAAGGAACTCGAGCGCCGGTTGCTGGGGGAGTATGTCAAGGGGAAGAATATGAGTATGAAGATCATGCGGCGGTCGCTGGACGCGCCGCTGGACCCGGCGAAGCATTTGGGTCATGGGCAGTGTGATACCTTTACCAAGAGCGTCGCGTTTGGCGTGGCTACTAACGACAGCGCGGTGCTGGGGAAAGAGGCCGTGGCTATTCTACGATCGTACAAGTTTAGTCCTGGGGATCTGCGCGGGCTCGGCGTGCAGATGACCAAGCTGGAGCCCATCAAGGCGTCGGCTGCGCCCGAGGGCAGCCAGCGAAAGCTCAACTTTGGCGTGCCGCCGCCCGCGAAGCGGCTCAAGACGGAGGCCGTGGACGGCGTTGCTTCTGTCGTCAAACCGTCAAGTCGCCGCTCGTCCGGGCAAGAAGTCGAGGAAGACCCCATCTCGGTCGATCCCCTGACACCGAGAAAACACAAAGTACACCCGGCTCTCGCGCTCGCCAAAGCCAACGCGGCCGACGAGAAGGCCAACTCACCCCTCAACCTCACCGGCACGCAGTTCGTCCTCCCATCCAACGCCGACCCGGCCGTGCTGGCCGAGCTTCCCGACGACATCCGCACCAAACTCATGCGCCAAGCCAAACGCCCGCCCTCGGCCCCCTCCCGCAGCGCTTCCCCGGCTGTTCCGCCCCGGCCTGACAGTCCTGCCGCGACAGATGAGATCCCGCCAGACGTCGACCCGGAAGTGTTCCACGCCCTGCCCGAGGATATGAAAGCCGAGGTTCTGGCGTCTTACGGCCACCGGAAACGGCCGAGCACAACAAGCGCCGTGCACCAGTCGCCGCGCAAGGACAGCATCATCCACCGGCCGCGGGACCGAGGCACGCCGCCGAGGAGGGGGGGTGGTAAATCGCTGCTGAGTCGGGGGCGTGGGCGTGAGCGCCAACAGGATGCGGAGGCGGGTCTTATGCAGACTAGTCTTGCGCCTGTTCGGCCTGCGGTATCTAACCCGGGAAATGGCAACGGTAGTGACGCTGCCAGCGGGCCAGACGACGGCTCAATACCAGACCTCGACCCGGCCTTTCTCGCCGAACTCCCCGAGGACGTCCGCGCCGAAGTTATCGAGGACCACCGCCGACGTAAACTCGCGGCCCAACGACGCAGTCTCAAACTTCACGCCCCAGCCCGTACCACCACCACCAGCATACGCACAAACACAAACACAGGCCCAAGCACAAGCGGTACAAGTACCATCCCCCGCATAAAATTCCCCCCCAAACCCCCCCAACTCCCCTTCGCCCACTCCACCCAAACCTCCCTCCCCGAAATCAAAGAAACCATCGCCGTCTGGCACGAAGCCACGCGCGATGAAGGTCCGCATGCGGCAGATGTCGAGGTTTTCGCGCGGTATCTGCAGCGGGTGGTCAAGGAGGAGAGGGATATGGAGAAGGCGGGGGTGTTGGTGAAGTGGTTGAGGTGGGTTGTGGAGGAGGGCCCGGAGGGAGAGGGGAAGGAGGCTTGGAGGGGGGTTTTGAGGGGGTTGGAGGGGGGGGTTGAGGGGGCTATGGAAGAGAGGGGGTGAGGGGTGTAGACGGGGTGAGGGTTAGAGGGGGGGAGGAGGAAGAGAAGTGGGACGGGTATATACAGTTGGGTTGTATTAACGATCTGGGTATGGTACATCGGGTTACAGTACAGCGGATTAGCGTAACGCAAATGATACCACGCCTAGTGTAACCAACCCCGTTCGAATTTAGACAGGGGAGACGGACAGAAGGCTAAGGAGAGGTAGAGGGTATATGGGTATATACAATACAAATCGGTATATATCAATCGTCCAACTACAGCATCTCGGATTAAAGCAGCGCCAGTGATACCACGCCTGCTATGGCCAACCCTGTCCAGAATACTCGGATGGTCGCAGCGTCACTCGCTTTGTATACCTACAACTAATTGTCAGCGACCATTACCATTACCATTACCATTACCATTATCATTACCAGTCCCAGTCCCACAGTCCGTAAAGCCGCCATCACCAGGGCTGAGGACTTTGGAGCAGTGATAAACGGCAGATAGAGGGAGTGAGAGATGGAAGATGGGGAGATATGGTACGGGTGTCAGAGCAAGGTAGAGTAAGAGTAAACGCACCGTCAGCTTGAGATTCCCCCCGCATGCCTGGGAGTCGTTGCCTTCACAGCCCAGGTCGCAGTCGTTGTCGCCGAGCTTGGTTGCCAGGCTGGAGAGCGATTGGGCGCACCAGCATTCTCTGTTTGAGAGTGAGTTAGTAATTCTCTCTCTAGCCATCATCCCGTCGTCTAATACACCGAGGTTGTACAAAGTCGACTTCAACCTTGTGACACAACCTAACTCGACCCAAGCCCTCAGCTCAACTTAGCCCGACTCAACCCGATTAACCCAACCCGTATCAACTCATCTCATCACCAACTCAACCCAATCCACCCACACACCCATCCCCATGATAAAATCCCGAGAAACACAAAAACTCACCTAGCATACTCCAACCCGGCGTACTCAAACCGTCCACTCCTCCCGCCCTTCGCATCCCCCGCGCCAGTACTACAAAACGTCCAGCACTTCTCCACCGTCATCTGCCCCGGCACAGCCTCATTCTTCCCTCCATTCAGCGCCCTCGTCCCCGTCGTGCCGCGGATTCCGGTCGTCTCGTTGTAGCAGCCTAGGTAGCTATAGTGCGAGGCAGGGTCGGTGGGGTGGATTAGTTTCTTGTTGGTTTTTTTGGGTTTGGGGGGGGAGGTGTTGGGTTTCGGGGAGGAGGTGGAGGTGCTGGAGGAGGCGGTGTTGGTGGGGTTGGGGTTGGGGGAGTTGTTGTTGTTTTGGGTGTTGGCGGTGTTGGACGTGGTGTCGTCTTGGGTGTCGGTGTCGGGGGTGGTGTGGGGGGCGCCTGGGACGTTGATTGTGTCGGGGGAGTCGTTATCGTCGCCGCTGCCGTGGGTGTTGTGGTGGGGTTTGGTCGCCAAGGTTAGGGCGAAGAGGGTTGTGAGTGTGAGCGTGGTGAGGCGCATGGTGATGGTTGTGTGAAAGTGGTGGTGATGTTGTGGTGATAGATGTCGTGGTGTTGTGGAATTTTGACGATGTTGAAGTGGCTGTGAGACTATCGAAGTGTCGGGATCGCGAGGAAATAAGATAGCGGATCGCGTCTTAGATATCCTCGCGTGGAGTGGTAATTAATGAAAAAAAAGAGAGAATGAAGACCCAGAACGCGGAAAGCTGGATAAATGGAAAACAGCCCAAAATAAAGTAAAATAAGATGAAAAAAAAATAAAACCCCCAGCCGACGACCATTCGGATCACGGCCCGCCTCTAGACCCTCGCGTTTGTCTTGACAGCAACCTCATCTCGTTCCCCTGCAGCGCATCAGCATAAGGCTGAGGCAACCAAATATCGACCCACTTTAAGTGCGACCTCACTCTGCAGCGTACAATTAACGTTGCTGTCAAAGACCCAACAGCATGTACTATGTAGCATCTCACTGCGGCTGGAAGAACCAACAGCCAACAGCGCTGGCAGCAGCCGAATCTATTGGCAGATTCACGCACTCAGTAATTTAGAGTGCATTGGCCCTGTGCCGTCTGCCCGACGGCGAGAGGCCTCCCTTGCAGACTTCCATGCAGAAAGTTCACAAGGGTATTGATGAGAAAAGGGGGATGAGAAAAGGGGGATGAGAAAAAGGAGGTGATGAAAACACCATGTCACAATTTTCAAGAATTCTCACTTGCCATTGTAAAAGACCAGGCTCATAACTGTCGCAAAAGACAATGTTCCCTTGACCTAGCAAATGGTACACTTTTATGCTTGTGACACCTAGGTTTGGACGTGTCAATACCATCATCACCCGGTACGGTACGAAGGACATGCATTCCATATGCACCGTCCTGACCCCCTCAACAGGTTCCGGAGACTAGACCCCCACATACGGCCATAGACAGGAGAAAATTACGGGATTCCATCCGCTTTCCCCTAGTCAAACTACTGATCCCTTATCGTCGGTAGACTATCTTTTGGCAACGGGAAAACGCTGCCAAGCGGCGTCAACCTCATCATCAATTGTTAAGCTGGCCGTCTCAACAAACGCGCCGGCAGCGTCCGCGACCGTAGCGAGCGACAACGAAAAGCGGACGAGGACGATGAGCAGCTCTTAGAGGCCAAGCACCTGGCTGGGGTTGGCATACCGCTCCGCGCGAACCCGTACGGGTGGCTCTCCTTGGTAGGTACAGTACCTCTGGAACCTGTGGATGACCTCGTCGATGGCCTCGGCGCCCTTGTCCTACTGCCGCAGCCCGATCCAGCAGCAGCTGAGGTGGCTCAGCGCGTTGGACACGCGCACGTCCATAGTCGTCCTCCCGCGCCGCGTAGCAGAGCTGTAGCGCTTCCTTGAGCAACCATCTCTCCCACTGGTACCTAGTAAGCCGAGTCGCCGAGTAGGGAGCCAAGGACCTCGCCCTGCGCGGTGAGGAGGTTCCATGGTGCAGTCGGCGTAAAGGGCCTGCAGACGCATGACGTGCGGCAGCATCTCCTGGCACTCAACCCAGGAGGCCGTCAGAGGCTCAGCGACGTGCTGGGCGGGAAACTGCTGGCGGATGAGAGCGGTGGCTTCGTCAAAGCCGGGCCGCTTGAAACTTGGCCAGGTCGTCTTAGGTGTAGACGCAGGAGCAGGTCCCGCTGCAGCAACCGGTGGATCGAGTGCCGACGCCCCGGATCAGCAGGCTTCATGTGAAGGAAAATGGAGGGAGCTGCTGTGTGTACAGTGTTAGATACCGTAGGCTTACGGGGTGCTCTTTCCATCCGCCGTTACGCGACGGAGAGAGGGGTTTCCACCACCGAGGCAGGAACGATGAGGCTCGGTGCTGTAGGCTCTGAGCTGACAGAGACCACTCGCTTGCTTTGGGCTGTCCCCCCAGCGTGCCTTTTCCAAGACCGCCGCACCAGTCCAGACTTTAGGTCCAACCTAGCACCGTCGGGCAACTTTGGCGCAGTGAGGGGTATTCCCTAATATGTGGTCGGCACATCCCCTCACTATTCGTAGCCTGGTTACTAGTATCTGGCACCGACCCGCCGTTTCTCGGCTCCTTCCTCTTGTGCAGCGAAACCGAACCCCGTTGGTGTGGCAACGATTCTCAACAGCCGCCGTCATGGTGTCGTTCGACGTACGGACCGCGACCGCAAGTCAGCTCCAGGAACTGCTTCAAGGTGGCAGTGTGACGAGCGAGGACATCGTCGAGGAATACCTGCAACACATCGACAAACACAATGACCGGCTTCGAGCCCTGGTAGAAGTGGCTCCCAAGGACCGTGTGCTATCGATTGCAAGACAGTTGGACGAGGAGCGCAGGGGCGGCTCGACCAGAGGCCCTCTCCATGGCACCCCTATCATCGTTAAGGTAGGCTAGTCCATATTACCTTCTGGGAAAATATATAGCTAACCCTAGACAACAGGACAACATTGCCACGCATCCGGACCTAGGCCTCAGGACCACAGGCGGTTCCTTTGCCTTTCTGGACCTGGTCCCGTTCGAGACGGCATCAGCGGTCCGCCGACTTACCGATGCAGGATGCATTGTAATTGGCAAGGCCAATCTCTCGGTACGCACCACTGTTGGTCCACCCACGAGGGTTTGTTTACCTGGGCGCGTTGCTAACGGCAGAGCGAAGGAATTTGCAAACTTCAAGCATGTTTAACTAGCCACTTCCTATTGTTGATCCCGGGTACTGTACAGGGATAGAAGACTGACCAAGCCGATTTACTACCGCAATTAGGGGAGCGGGCATGCCCTGTGGCTGGTCAGCGCTCGGCGGGCAGACGCAGTCCCCTTACGTGCAAGGGGGGTGGGATCCGAGAGAGAAATTCGGCGGCCACAGCGTAAGCCCCCATGTCCCAAGTCTAACATCCTTCTTGTCTGGCGTTGGAAGCATATATCAAAAGGGACCTGGCGGCTCGTCATCCGGGAGCGCGACCTCTGTTGCGGCAGGCTTCGCGCCTCTCTCCGTCGGCACCGAAACATGGGGATCGTTGATCATGCCCGCAACTCGAGCCAACGTGTTCACGCTGAAGCCCAGCCGGGGGGTAGTGCCCATGGACGGCATCATGCCCGTCAACGACATCTACGACATTGCTGGCCCCATGGCTAAAAGCGCCAGTGACATCACAGTGCTGCTTGATGCCATGATCGACATCGGAGCTCCTCACCGGCCTGACGGTGGTTACGCGTCAAAGGCGACAGCATCTTGGCGTGGCCTGCGGCTCGGTGCCGTCGACACGGCCAATTGGCGACTCGACGAGATGCTGGCAGAGCCAGATGATAACTTGTTCCAGCAGCAGGTTTGGTCCCCACATTGAATTTATATATGCCGTTCTGACTGCGGGATAGGAGGAGGACCTGGCCAAGGAGTACTCCAAGCTCAAGGACGATGGTGTTGAGATCAAGTACCCTTGCCCTTTTGCTGAGCGCGGTCCAAACGCGGATGTTCTAGCCGAACTAATAGGACCCAATCTCACTCTTAGGCCATAACTTCGTCCGGGGTTTCGACTATTTTCTTTTGCAGATGAAGTCGAGCACAGTAAAGACCGTAGCGGAGCTTGTGGAATTCAACAAAGCACATGCCCATCTTGAAATGCCGCTCGGTGAGGCTCCCTTAGTCCAAACTCTACCTTGCCAGTCAGTGCTTACCCAAAATACAGAAGCTCCCAATCAAGACGTCCTACTCGACGCGCTCAAAGACCGAGCCCTGGACGGAAACGCAGACCTTGGGCAGGGTCCGGGAAGGGGAAAAGTGCGCTGGCCAAGAGGGAGTTGACCGCTATCTCGACGAGAACGGTATCAACATCCTTCTTGGGCCTGCCGATAGTTGGCTGACCGACTTTGCCTGCGTCGCCGGTGAGATAGATCAAACTTCCCAAAGGATGTGACCGAAGCAGCAGTAACAACTCAGCGCTAACTGTTGAGGTGGCAATGCTATAGGATATCCCTCTGCGTCGCTGCCCCTTTCGTTCTGGAAGAAGAACGGCCGGCCCTTTGGCGTCATCGCCCTGACCCGCAAGCACCGCGAGGATCCTCTTGTCCAGCTGATGAGCGCCTGGGAATCCGTGTTCCCCTGCATCACGCCGCCTACGCTGTGAGTGGAATGGTGCTCGAAATCGAGGCTGCGAAAGACATTTTGTTGTTTTCTCTGGGGGGTTGGGGGGTTGGTAGGATTGACCTAGTAGACCTTCGTAAATAATGAGAAAAGGAGGTGATGAAAACACCAACGCCACAAATTTAGTCTTGACTTGCCATAATACGGCCTGGAAGATCAAGGTTGTCCTGAAAGACCGTGCTCATAACTGTCGCAAAAGACAAATAGCAATAGCAGCAAGTGAAAACCCTGCTTTCTTTTGACACTAAAGATCTATGTTATATTTCCAGCCAGACCGATAACTACAATGTCATGGATTGCATTCGTCCACTATCCACCACATCCCCCGCCTCCCACAGGCATTCCTCAACAGCTTCTGGACATCAGACTAACACATACGACCATACCTGCCAGAAAACACGGGATCCCGTCCGCTCTCCCCTAGTTAAACTGGCAAGGGCCGGATCAGTACTCAGGTCGGTGACGACTGGGGAATCCCCGGTGTTGTATGTTTTTGATATTTTTTTGGTGTTTTTGGTCGATGATCCTGGGGATGAACTACCCTCCAATTGTACTCATCAGCCAAATTCAAAAGTCCACCTCTTAGAAAATTCTCCAGGAAGGCTCTCCGGTACTGGAGTGTCTTGGAGATTTGATAGTTACTCTCTTTTCGGTTGTGTCTAGGCCGGTGGAGGCGGAAGTGGGACTTGCAAGTGCACTGTCCATGCCTCAAGGTAAACACCGCACCTATGATGATACTTCTAACATCATTTTGTTCATTCTCATATACACATCTGCAGGATCTATCATCTATCTATACCCAGCGCATATGCACACCCATCGTACATCTGCTCATCTATACACCCCTTTTCTCTCTTCCCTTCCCCCTTCATGTCTCACTCCCGCACACATTCTCTTAATATATAACACCTCATGTATAGGCTCTCATGCATCATCTCTCACAATCTATGACCGTACACTCCACCAACTCCCCACCAAAGCCATCGCCTCCTCCCCACCCCCCGCCAACCTCTCATCCTGCAACACATCCGCCAAACACCGCCACGGATCCCTCCCTCCGCCCCATTTCAACAAGCCCTGCCTCAACCTTTCGCCCTTTTCCCGCGTCACCACTGCTCGTCGGCTGCCGTTTCCGTTTCCATTCCCGTTACCATTGCCATTTCCGTTCCCGTTGGAGGTTGATGACTGCCCAGACTGAAAAACAACCTCCCACACCCTCTGCGCCAGCACCCGATCAAACAGATAACTATAATACGTACTCCCATACCCATACAAATGCCCAAAAAACCCCTGCCAGCGCGTCCCGCGCGGATCAGGCGGGCAGCAGCCGACAGTGGCTTGGATATGGTGGTACACCGCGGTGGAATCAGTCGGGTCGATATCACCGGGCAGATTCCCCCCCGCCGAGGGGGTAGTATGCAAAGCCTGGTCGAGCATGGACAGGATAATCTGGTTTTCGGTCTCGGAGCCTTCGAAGCGGCGGGCCTGGAGGATTTTGTTCTTGAGGATGCCTAGGGGCACGGGCTCGTCGGTTTGGTAGTGGCGGGCGAAGCTGTGGACGACGCCCGGGTCGGAGGCGAAGTACTCCATGAGGGTGGAGGGGAGTTCGGCGAGGTCGGTGGCGCAGCGGGTGCCGGAGACGGTTTGGAAGGAGGTGCGGGCGAGGATGGAGTGGATGGCGTGGCCCATTTCGTGGAAGAGGGTTTCGAGTTCGTAGAAGCTGAGCAGGGCGGGTTGGTCGCTGCCGTCGCGGGCTGGGTCGGGAAAGTCGCAGATGAGGGCGATGGTGGGGAGTTGTTTGATGCGGGAGCCGTGTTTGGAGTAGGCCATGCCGTCGTTGGCGGCGGAGGCGGGGTTGCGGAAGAGGCCGGCCATGGAGGGTTCGCGCTGGGAGAGGTCCCAGACGTCGGCCATCTCGGTTTCGTCGATCTCGCGCGAGCAGCGGAGGGTGAAGTGCGCCGGGTTGGGGAGTTTGTCCTCGCGGTGGAAGAGGTCGCAGTAGAGGATCGCGACGTGGCCTTCTTCGTCTGACATGACGTCGATGCGCCGGACGTCGGGGTGCCAGGTCTCGCCCGTTAGGGGCTGGCGGGGCACGAACCGGATGCCGTAGAGGTCGGTGAATAGTCGCGAGAGGCCTTGCATCACGGACCCAAGGGATAGGTACGGCATCAGCAGGTCTCCCGCGGGACGCCGCGCTGTGTTTTGGAGCGGGCGGCGCACGAGTTCAGAGTAGTATTCCTTGTCCCAGGGCTCGACCGTTTTGGCCGACGGGTCCACGTTGCGCTTTTCCTTAAGCATGTCCGCTAGCTCCTGCTGCACACGCGGCCGGTTGGTCTGCGCCACGGCCCGCAGGAACTTGTCGACCGCCGCGGGGGACTTGGCCATCATGCGGTCGCGCAGCGCGAGGTGGCCGTAGCTCTCGAACCCGGAGAGTCGTGCCAGCTCAGCCCGCAGCTTCATGAGGTACTCCAGCTTCTCGACCGACTTCTGCGACGCCGTGCGCGAGGCGTAGTAGATCAGCTTGCGCGCGTCCGCGCTGTGCACGCTGCGCAGTGCCATCGACGCTTCCCCGCTCATCGTCGGCAGATACACCTTGCTACCGCGCGTCAGCTTCCGGGCGTGCGTCGGGTCCATGCCCAGCAGGTCGTTGCTGGGCAAGACGAGTGTCGGCTGGTCCGGCTCGGTCTCCTGCACAAACTCGGACCCGACCGTGCTGATTTCCGACGAAAGCTGCACGAACCGGTCGCGGGCCTTCTGCGGCAGGTTGACGGCCGACTTGGTGAACTCCAGCCGCAGCACGTCAGCCACGGCCTTCTCCTCCTCCGACCACACCATCGTCACCTTCGGATCGGCCATCGCCCTGGCCAGCTGGTCGTGCAGCCCCGTCATCGTGTTGAGCTCGTTCATGTACTGGTACAGCATCTCCCAGCACTCGCTCGCCCGCGACTGCATGGTCCGGCTGGGGTGGGCGGCACGCACAAAGTCGGCCATGTCCAGCACGCGGCACAGGACGTCGCTGAGCTGATCGAGCTGGCGCACAATGAGCCGGTATTCGGCCACCGTCGCCGCGGCCATCACCTTGACCACGATGGCCCGCGCCCGCCGCAGGCTGACCTGGGCAAACGAGATGAACCCGTCGGGCGTTTTGAGGTACGCATTGCGGAATAGGCCGACGTGGTAGGACCCGGGGATTGTGGAAAAGTCGCGCCAGAAGTCGGGCCGGTCGAAGATGGACCGCAGCACGTAGTCGTCTTTACGCTGCGGCGCCTGGGTTGCGGGGATAAACGTGGGGTAGCTCGGTCCTGGGAGAGCGGCGGGCTTAGGTGAAGTCGTGAACAGACGGCGGGGGGGTACTCGAGTCGGCGCAGCGGCCCGGGACAAGCAGGTTGAGCAGACCCATGGTTTCTGCCATTGCCGGGGCCGCGCCACGGCCCTTAGCATGCTGTATCTGCGTAAGAGTTGAGGCCCTCGTTGTCCTGGTTGTCGTCGTTCTCGTGGTTGTCGTTCTTGTCGTGGTCACAGCGCTCGGCGCTATACTGAGGCCGAATCAAGCATCGGAAGTCGAGATGTTGGGTATCCTTGTTTTGCTTCTCCCACTCTTATTCCTCCTCCATATGCCCTCTTCCAACCTTTTCGGGACTTGTTGCTTGACCGTCGTGCCGCGTGCCTTTGAACCGGAGCCGGGCTAAACTTGTCGTGGCCGAGTCACCAAGTGGGATGAATTGCAGACTCGGTGAATTGAGTGGGTTCCCGAATGCGGGACTGTGCTCTGGATTCCATGTCGAAAAAAAAGTTGACAGGGGCTCCAATTCCGAAGCTTCCCTTGACCCCACATCCGCAGCGGGCAGGCAAGCACGAGGCATCAGGTGGTCCGAGCGCACAGAGCAATTGACAACACTCTGGGAGAACTCCGGGAGACTGGCTCGAAACTGGGTCCTGCCCGGAAATAGCCGCAGCTTGCGCTTGTTCTGACAACCCGCAACCCGAAACAACCCTGGCAAGCCTGGCTCCGTCCATTTTCGCCCGCGCTTCCACCAACCTCGAACCTGCCATCTCCAAGCTCCTCGCCCACCACGCCCGGGACCTGCACCCCGCCGACGCCTAGAATCCCCGAGAGCTCGCGAGGCACGTCTCAATTGGGTGCACAATGGCTGCCAGGGTGCTGCTGCAGCGGGTACGTTACTGTTACTCTTTCGCTCGTCTTTTTTTTTTCGTCCTTTTTTCGCTCTCATGACCTCGGTAACGGCATATGCTAACGGATTTTTACCTTGAGCAGCGCATTGCGCCGTTAACGGCTGCCGCACTGGTAGGAGGTGTCGCTCTCTACCCCCAGATCGCACACGCCGAACCTCCCAGCGAGCGCCAATTCGTATGTCCAGAGTTTTCCCCGGGACCCCTCCTAACCCCCATCATAGCAAACTCTAACCCTTGCCTCGGCACTCCAGTCCCGAAAGCCCATCTACGAGGACGAGTTCGACTACCTCTCCGTAACCAAACCCGCGCCTCCCTCAGCACCTACCGCGGCCGTTCCCCCCTCCACTCCCCCGGCACCCTCCGAAGAAACCCTCCCAGCCCCGGTGCCCGACTCCTCGTCGTCCCCCCTCTCCTCCCTCTTCGGCTCGGAACCCACCACAACCCCCACCCGCACCCGCGCCCCGACCCCAACCGACCGCCTAGCCGTCGAGATCCGCCGCGCTCGCCTCTTCCTCTACACTCAATCCTGCCTCGCCGAAGACTCCATCAACAACGCCCTCTCCCACGCCTTCGCCCTCGAGCGCTCCTTCACCTCCACGCTCACCTCCCTCGCCCCGCCCCGCGAGTCCGGCGAACGCCTGATGCCGGGCACCGTGTACGTGCTCGTAGCCGGCATGGCGGGCAGCATTGTGGCGCGCAACCGGAACATCCTCTTCCGCGGGGTGGCGCCGTTGGCGTTGGGTTTGGGGGCTGCTTGGGCGGTGTTGCCGGTTACGATGGGGAATGTGAGCGCGTTGGCGTGGGAGTATGAGAAGAAGGTGCCTGCGTTGGCGGATGCGCATTTGCGGGCGCGGGAGGGGGTAGAGCAGGGGGTGGATATGGCTAGGGTGCATGCGCAGGTCGCGCAGAGGAAGGTGTATGAGGGGGTGAGGGATGCGAGGTTGGCGTTGGAGGGGTGGGTGCAGAATGTGAAGAGTTGAGGATAGAGATAATAAAATCACGTCTACCTCAGGAAAGAAGGGGGGTGATCGATCGATCGATGTATTGATGGATGGATGGGAAGGGGGAAGGAGACTGGCTACTCTATGCAAATTGCATGATAGACAGTAGACGGACGGAGATGTGTTGTGCTTGAGCGAGGCAGGCGGTTGCTTGTGTTCTCGCTCGGCTTTGTATGTATCATAAAGGGGTCAAGAACTGGTCGGATAGACAAATTTACTTTGTGACAGACAACGTTTTCCTTCCGTGAGACTATGTGTCAATTCATCCACCATACTAACCTGCAACTAACTTGCTCCTGGGGGTCCAAATATCAAACTCTCCATGCCATGACGGTGGTGGGTTCACCATGTGGAAGCGTCACGCCGGCTTAAAACAAAAGGAGTGCGTTTGTTCGTTGTTTGCGGGATCAGCTAGATCCCATATCCTCCGCCGAGGTTCGGGGATTGAACTCTAGTAAAAAAAAACACAATAAGTCGCCTCCGTTCTGTCACTTGGTGGCTTTTTATATCACCATTTGAAGTTCTTGACTACATAATCGAGCTGTAGTAGGGCTTGGTGGTGATTTTCCGCCGTTTCGTCTTCGGACTTAGTTCTTCGGGCTTTCTCAGATGTCTGACGAGGAGCTATTCTTGTTGGGTAGAGGAAAGGAAATCATATCTCGTTTCGTTAGTCTCTAAGTATAAGTACAGTCTATAGTCTAGGGTATCATATCCTCCGCCTCCCTCCAACCCGTCGTCCAAACCAACCATAATCAACCAACCCCCCCCCCCAAACCTCTCCATTACAGCCTCTCCTCCCTCTTCTCTCCCAACCCCATATAAAACCCCAAAGCCCTCTCATAAGTCCACATCGTCACCGCGCTCGCCGGCGCCGCCTTCATCAAACTAACCGTCAACCCCCGATACAACCCCCTGACCCCTTCCACCCTCCAAATCGTCCTCACCGCCCCAACCGTGCCCCCCACATACTCCGGTATATTCTTATGCACATACCTCCCCCTCGTCGGCCCCTGCACCTGAATCCGCTTGCGCACCAAATCCAACGGAAACGTCCCCGTCTTCGCCATCACACTCGCCATCGTCCCCGCTACCGCCCCGCCGGAACTGTAGGGCAGGTCTAACTCGCTGAGGTGCGGGCGGAGGGTCTCGTAGGCTGCGAAGAAGAGGCCCATGTAGGGGATGATTTGGGCGAGGCCGGGTCCCAGGCCGCGGAAGAAGCCCCGGATGCCTTCGTCGTGGGCGATTTGGCGGATGGCGAGGGTTAGGCCGGGGTAGACGCGGTCGTTGCCTTGCGCGGCGAAGCGCGTGCGGAGCAGGTCGAGCGGATAGGTAGTCGCGGTCGCGGTGCCGCCGCCGATGGCGCCGGCGATGAAGGATTCGGCGGATTGGGGGAGGGCGGAGCGGTTGGGGTTGTCGTCGTCGTGGAAGGCGGCGCGGAGGAGTTGGGTGGTGGTGCGGTAGGTGGTGAATTGTACCGCGCTGTAGCAGATGTAGAGGAGTTCGGCGGGCACGTTGCCTTTCCATAGGCCGGGGAGACCTTCGGAGCGGAGGATGTGTCGGAGTGTGGGCAGGGTGCCTTTGTAGATGGGTCCGCCGCGGAGGTCGCGGTGGGAGAGGGGGTCGGAGAGGGAGTGGGTTTGGAGTTGGAGGCGGATCTTGACGACGTCGAGGGGGGCGATGACGAAGCTGGGAAGAAGAGCGGTGTTAGCTTAGGGTCTGGGTCTGAGAGCCGTGGAGGCTAGACAAAAAGACCCTACCGTGCAATCAACCCCGCTGTGGCGCCCGCGGCCGTGACCTGCAAACGCGAGCCCTCATCCTTCAGACGGTCTCCTTTGAGTGACATTCATCCGATGGGGGCCGGCGAAGAGTCCCGGGGCTCTGTGCGAGGCGTTGTTGTTTGAGGCGTCAGTCAATCGGGGAATTGAAGTTGCATATGTCCAGGCTGGAGATAAAGCAGTTGGAAGTGGATGAGTTGTTGTGTTCACCACCTGGCACGGGCAAGTGTTTGGTGTTGGTTGGCTGGCTCGTGTGACACTGTTTTACTCGGGGGTTCCGCTTCGTGACAAATTGGAATTCGCTTTTTTCCCCTTTTCCTTTTTTTCTTGTACACCGTTTCAAGTTTTCGATATCGCGGCTATCCAAGGGACAGTCGGGACGCCCCGTGTGACGGGATCGGAGGGCCCGCTCGGACGGCTTGCGCATTCAATTGTCGTTAAAGAGGCACGAGATGTCGTTGACCAAGGTTGGTTACTTTTTTTTTTGGTTTGCTATGCGGCTAAGCAGTGACGACATTCTCGCGGTCGGATCTGCAGGGGTCGATCTCTGTTCCGCATCTGACCGTCGTCCCTTACATTTGTTACACCGTAACGTTACCATGGTCGTAATGCAATACATCCCGCCCTATCGAGGCGGCTCTTATCAGTTGGTTCCAGTCGGTCCATTTCAGCCTAGCGATACCGAGATGACCGATGACTCGCGCGGAAAAAAGAACGGATCAAACGACCTCAAAAAATCGCCGAAACTTGTGGACCACGATTCTTCTGCACCAGTCCTTGAAGGCAACACAGTCACGGGACCTTACGACCGGCCTCACTTGATCTTGGCCTATAGGCCCTCAAACCGAGCTGACCAGCCTCCCAACGACGTGAGCACCGGTCCGCGTCTCCGGCAAAAGATTCTCCGATGGCTCCAGTCCTTGCCGAAACGGCCAAATTGCCTCGAGTTGAAGAAGGTTACAAGCGGCTCCCCCACAAGCCGCCCCAGCTGCGGAATTGAACCAGCAGCCATTGGTGGTTCAAGGGTTCCTTCTGCCCGAAAAGAGCCACCTCGTAATTGGCTGAAATGCCCAGCCATGCACCAGTGGGTCAACGGCAGTACGGAAGGCCCAGCGCGGCCACTCAGACGGGCTCGTGAGACAGTGAGGGTCTGGCCATCGCGGGGTACTTCGCTGGTCGCTGGAGCTCTCGCAGTCTTCGGCGTGCCTTTTGGACCAGTTCCACTCCGAAGCGAACGTGGAACTGCCAAACCGAGCATCGTCAAGGGCGTTGCAGGGTGTAGCACAAAAAGCCGCCCACGTAAAGAGCAGCTGCCGTGGCTTGTTTTCCGTTTCACTCGCCTTCTGTCATCTCGTCCTCCTCCTTCCCCTTTTGCGCGTTTCTTTTGCTCGCCAGACATCGTCATCCATCCATCGACAAGCTCAAGCCAGCCCCAGCCTTTCCCAGTGGCGGAGTTTTCCCCCGCGCTGACCGTGCTCGAGCCTCGACGGCGCTTGACCACCGTCTCCAACTGTGACGAAATTGTCTCTCCATCATAGGGCCCTGCTACCTCAGCAGTTGGGGGTCGTGACAAGTCGCATGTGATCAACGCCCGCCAGCGCCTGAAACATCCCAGCCTGCCTAGACCTGCACTTATCATAGTACTCAGGCTGCAGCTTTTACTCTTCGTATTCTTTGTTATACCAGTCTCTCTGTCTTCTCCTAGTTCGTTTGCACTCCAACCTAGCTCTTCAACACGGCTTTCAACACTCTGAGCATAGCTCACGTTCAACACAACCACAGCAACAAACAACCTAAGCAATTAAGCAACACCCCCCACACTTACTATTCACATTCTGGCTGTCACAATGCCTGCCGCAATCCCATCCTCGACTTCCACCATCGCCAGCCCGGACGTTAGAACTATCGTTACACCCGTTCTCTCTGCCCTTCCCGGTGCGGCTGCCTCCCAAGAACCCCCCTCGGCTGTTCTGCCGTCCCTCTCACCCATTCTTCGCCAGCGCGTCCAGCTCCTATCGTCTTCCAACGCCGAGCCATGGATCCGGCTGCTGAGCTATGACCCCACCAAGGTGGCTCAACTAACAAGCATCGCTCAGAGTGGCGACTTGGACCCCCATCCCGTGTCGGGGGAGATCGAGGTGGACTGGGACTACGATATTGACACGACCTACAAGAGGCTCGACCAGGAAACACTCCAGGCCTTGGTCGTGCTCAAGGAGCGGAATCTCTTTTTCCGGCTCGTCTACTGCACCGGGGACCCGGACGGTGGCGGTGACGGCTGGCGGGTTGGCGAGGTGGGAGTTGCGGACTCGTCCACTGCGACCAACACATTCGGCGGTGCTTCCGGTGTTGTCGAGGCCGAGACGCTGTTCCGGGCAGCAAAATCGACCAAGACCACCAACGGCCTGGCTCCCACCAATGGCGGCCATACCAACAATGCATCCAAACCCATATGGGGCGCACCATCTACCACCAAGGAGGAGGCGGAGGAGGAAGACGATGATGACGATTACTGGGCCCGGTACGATGCGACCCCGTCTAGGACACCGGCCGTCAAAAGTTCACCGGCCCCACGAGCTGCTGCCGCACAAACTTCTCAGCCTGAAACCTCTACTGAAGCCGAGGATGCCTACTTTTCGCAGTACGACTCCGTCCAACCAGCTATGGACAACCACGATCCCGACGAAGAGGCCGCAATCCTAGAGAACCCCGTGCTCACCCAGCGACCTCTCGGCCTGGGAACTACCGCAACCGCACCCAAACCCCAAGAACAACCCACCGACGGCCCCGTCCTTGCCCATCCGGTCCCGCGCAAGCCAGAATCGGTGCGCTCCGCGGGCTCGCGCAACAGCCAAGAAGAGTCCTGGGTACTGGCGAACCCGACAACATCGGGCCGGCCCGGTAGTGCGGGCTCCAACTCGTCGCAGACGGTGGCCCGGCTCGAGGAGGTGGCTGAAAGCCGCGAGCAAACCGAGTTTGGCGTCAAGCAGCACATCTCGCGGAGCATCCGCAGTCTGTTCCTGCTCTCACGGGCATCGGGGATCGACAGGGAGGAATTTGAAAGCATGGTCCGACGGGAGTTGGATGTATTGGGTATGGTGGAGACTGATATCTAAGGGGAGAGAACAACAGGGGGAGGAAAGGGCAACAAACTGTACAACACTGCATGTGGGTTGGTTGGTTTAGTTGGTTCTTGCATCTCTAGCGCGGTCACCGGTGGGTTTGTGTCTTTTTTTCCGATGACCTATTGTATGGTTTACCGGGCCTGGCAGTCTGGTACGAGGGATCTCGGCGGCTGAGAAGGACAAAATCTTTGTCCGTGTCACCATACACCGCCATCTGCGGTACCGGGTTGTCGGGTTACCTCGACTGGTCGGCGGGTGACTCTTTTGTCTGTGCATTTGGGTCGGAGTTTCACGGCGTTTTCGGGAAACGAGAGGGGGGCGTTTGTTCGGGTCCAAGCATTATCATCATTCTTACGGTGGAGAACGGATAGTCAGTATAGGTAATCCGTGATTGGCAACCAATTAAGAAATTATGTTAGTCTCTGAGGTCCTGAGTTGTGGGAATGTGAACCTGGCTTGTGCTATTCTCCGTCGGTCACGTTGAGGGCTAGAGCCTTCCAGTCTTATTTATGTACAGTACAATACAGTACTCCGTACAAGATGACTACACCAGACAATGTGAATTTGAAAGCGAAGAAGAAGAGGGATCAACTGCCATGCTGATGAATTGATATGATTCATATCTAGGAGCCAAAAGAGCAAAACGCAAAAGCTCACCACCAAGCCCTATTCCCATCCGGAGGAATAGAGGTTGGTAGTTACGAAAAACCGGTGGTTTTTCTTCGCTAGTCCCGGGGATCGAACCCGGGACCATTTCGATTTACGACGGTAGTGGCGAGCCCAACGCCCCTCCCAATACCGCTGCGCCAAACACGCTGTTTCGCGAATTGGGAGGAGATGGTGACAGGAGCAGTGAGAAGGGCACTTATATCCTTGGGGTGGAGGGAAGGTGCGCAAGTTCAAACATATTGACAACAGGGTGTATGGTTTAGTTCTCAGGGTTGGGGTTAGGGTATTGTGTATGCCAAGACCCACCCCACTAATTGAAGCCTCAGTTGTTAGGCGAAAAAATGCAACCACCACCCGCCCTGCAGCCAAAAAAGTTCCCACGCGCCAAAGAGCGAAAGCAGAAAACGGAAAAACGGCGACAAACGACGGCGCAACACCACGCCCACGCAATTCACCCCCCTCCGGCCGACCGCAATCCCCAGGCCCGGGAGACGCCCGTTCGATTTCCTCCCAATTGCCCTCTCTGACCAACTAACTACCCACCCACCACTCACCCCCCACACATACACATATAGCCCGCCATGCTACGCCCGAGGTTAAGGATACCACTACGGCCGGGGGCCCTCCTCACGCCGGCGTTCTCGTCGTCGGCGACCACCAGCGCCGCCCTGCGGCCCATGGCCTGCCGAGCGCGGGCAATGCACTCGCTCACCCCCCTCACCTACGATCTGAACGGCGAAGTACGGACGACTGGCCTCGGCAAGCTGCTGTCGGTCACTGCCTACAATATTGCGTGGTACCAGTACCAGTCACACCTTCTTGCGAAGTTGAATGGTTTGATAGCGGGTTTGTCTACCCTTTTTTCTTCTTTTCCTCCTTGCGGGATCTCGGCTAACCAAGGATCCCAATAATAGACACCGACTACCAAAGCCGCCACGTCAAAGACATCATGCTAAGCACCGCGCGCGACCCGGCCGAAGCCTCGACCTTCAACTACGCCAGCATGATCCACAACAACCACTTCTTCTTCAAGAACCTCTCCCCGACCCCCGACGTGCCCATGCCCGACGCCCTCCGCCACGCTTTCGAAGCCTCCTTCGGCTCCCTCGAAACCCTCCGCCAGGAAATGGTCTACACCGCCGCCGCCATGTTCGGCCCGGGCTTCGTCTGGCTCGTCCGCACCAGCCACCCGGGCATGCCCCACGCCTTCAAGGTCCTCACCACCTACGCTGCGGGGTCCCCCTACCCGGCCGCCCACTGGCGTCGTCAGGATACCGACATGAATACCGCTGCGGGAGCGAACTCGGAGGCGGCTATTGCGAAGAGCAGGGGGTGGTTTGCGAATAGTGCTGCGGGGGCTGGGAACCCGAATGTTAATAACCCTGCGGATGCGTACGCGCCGGGGGGGATTAGTTTGCAGCCGATTTTGTGTTTGAATACGTGGGAACATGTCTGGTTGTGGGATTATGGGTTTGGGACGAACGACCCGAGTCAGGGTAAATTGGGGTTTGCGGAGCGGTGGTGGAAGTATATTAACTGGGAGACGGTGCTGCAGGATGCGAATATCAACCGGAAGCAGATGAGTACGGATGTGGATGGCGGTAGCGCGAGTGCTACTGGTGGTGCTGGTGCTGGTAGGGGTGGTGCTTCTCAGCCAGGGCCGGCGCCGGCGCAATGAAAGGCGCAGTCTTGAGGTTGATGGATATGAGCGAGCAAGGACCGAGGCTGGTGTCTGAAAGGGAGACCGGGCCGGAAGGGAATGGAGTGTGTGTATTATATACCGTATATCGTCCTGGACATTGGGGGGGATGGTTAGACCAATCGAGACCGTAGGAGGTCGGGACGGGGGTGTGCTAGATAGGGGGCCTGATGAGCACCTCCGTGTCATTCCCGACTGCTGCATACCTCTGCTGTCGGGTTAGCGGGCGGACGTCTAGACGGGATGGGGAATGAAGACACAGGACAAAGTATGAGGTGGTATGGGATGATGATGGGACGATGTTAGGATGTAGCTTGTACAAAAACAAAAATGAAGATGCCCATGTTGAGTATGTATGTCTGTATGTATGATCTAAAAAGCGGTTGTTTAAAAACGCTTATTGACTCGTGGAAACTTAGCTCAGCCGGTACGAAATACGTGATTGTGACAAGAATGTATTTAGTCGGGAAGTTAACTATGACCAGTCTTTTTCGTCTTGTTCTCACGCAAGTTTGCGTTTATATGCTCGTCTATTCTTCTGAGCCGTGCGTTCTGCTCCGTAGCCTACATATATATTCTTCCCTCACAGCCCTTCCACGTTATAACAATCTGTCGAGACTAGGTCTGTTTTCTTGATTCTTCTACATCAAACCATAACCCTTCATGCCTGTTATACCGTGTTCATGTGATTAAACCAGGGGAAAGGGGAGTGATAAAAGTCAGCGTGGCGACGCAGGATGGTATGAGGAACAACTTAGTATTTCACAGTTTAGTACCTCATTTAAGAAATCACCAAGTTGTAACGAGAACCATTTCTCAGATTTTAGGTTGATTTTACTGCCACAATCTAAAATGATGTCAATTGTAATACATATCCCATCCCATCACCAACGCAAAGAACACATCAAAATAAATGCAATTGCTTTTCATTTTCATCATCAACTAACAAACTAGATAGCTAATCCATATCCCAACCCATCAATCAGATCACATCGCGTCCACAACCATTCCATCCCACCCACCAAATCCCTTCCCATCCCATCATCATAGCCAACTAACCAATCAATAACCCACTTCAATCCCGCTCGGAGAAAAAGAAAAAGATAGAAAGGAACGTGATCAATATGTTGCCATATCTGAAAAAATTGCTCTCATCTAGCCATCTTCCCAAAATCCGCCCATACCGAACAAAGAAGAATAACCTATAACCCATAATACCCGGCTACGGCGTAAGAATACAATGGCACAAAAACAAACAAGGCTAAATAAAAAACCTCGCAAGAGACAAAAAAACAAATACCGCGCGCCAGGTCATGCAGGATAAAGGTATCCAAAACCAAAACATCGTTCCTCCGAAGTGAAGGAGGATGGAAGTAGAGAGTAGAATGAGAAGGTCGGAGAAGAAGAAGAGGAGGAGGGGGGGGGGGGTGGTTTGTGGAGGGACAATGAAGAAAGGAAGGAAGAAGAGAAAAAGGTATCAATCAAGGTATCATCAGGAGGAAATATAAAAGTAGAACGGAAGAAACCAGAGAAAAAGAAGTAGTCAAACAAACAAAGGTAGAGGAAAACGGAGAAACCGAAAAATGCAAGAGAGAGATGAGAGAAGAAGGTCACCCCCGAAGAACATCAATCCCTCAAATCATGTTCCCATTCACGCTCACCTCAAAGCCCTCACCCTTCTGCTTCTTCGCCTTAGCCAGCATCAGCTCACGCATCCAGTCAATCCGCTCATCACGGCCCTTGACCGCAAAATGATGCGTCTTGCCGGTGCCGTTAGTCGCGCCCTCGATAGGAGGCGGGACATCCTTGACACTGCTGCTGCCGCTGCTAACACTGTCCTTGCCAATGACACCAGCGGCGGCAACCATGGTGCTGCCGGGCAGGGCGCTCTCCCTCTTGCGGAGCTTAATGCCGCCCTTGGAGTCCTGGGGGATAAGCTGGAAGCTGAAGGCGGCGACGTCCTTGGCCTTGGCGTCGTCGCTGCCGCGGCGGATATGCATGGCCTTGAAGGCAGCGTTGAGCTTGGAGCTGCTGGCGCCGGTACCGCAGGCGATAGCGTAGTCATCAATGTCGATGTACTCGAGGGTCTTGTTCATGGCAGCCGTGGAGGCGGGCGCATGGGCGGCTTCCTTGTTGTGCATCGTGAGGCGGGTGCCGCGGATCGTGAAGAAGTGCTCGTGCCACTCGTGCCGGAGCATCTTGGTCTTGCGCTTGCGCATGAGGCCCTGGTACGAGATGGCGTTGCCGCCAGTCATGTCGACCTGGGGTTGGTCGCTAATGGGGGAGAGACGACCATTGATGTTGACGGCCTTGACGGTACCGGTTGTGATAGTGCCCGGGATGCTAGCGGCGGCACCGGAAGCCGACGCCGCTGTAGGCGGGACGGCCTTTTCGAGCGTTGGGCGCTCGGTCTGGCTCCACGGGTACTGGGCGCGAGGAGGCGCTTGAAGGGGGCGTTGCCCAGTACGCTGGGAAAAGGAACGGCCGTGGGTCTTAACCGCGGGTGTAACGATAGAGTTCTCGTCCAGAGCGGGCATGACAGGGAATGATGGCCGGCGGATGGTGTTTCGCGACATGGAACGAGGGACAGGGTTGCGGAAGTTCATGTCAGGCGGGACCGACTGCGAGACGTCTCGAGAGATCACGGGAATCTCTGTGATGGTGACAGGGACGTCCATCTCGGAGAACGGAGTGCCGAAGCGGTACGGGGCAGTCGGGGTAGGAGTACCCTCATCGGACGATGGGCTGAGCTCCCGGAATGAGGGAATGACCTGCGAGACCGGGCGTGCGGACCTAGCCTGGGCTGACTGTGGCTCGCGCCGGGTAGCAGCGGCGGCGGCGGCAGCAGGTTGCGAAGGGATCGCGAGCTTGGGAAGCTTGCGCAGGCCGGCATGAGCCCCCTTTTGGTTTCCCTGGGGGAAGATCTCAAAAGGCGGCGTAGGAGGGACTTCGCTTGAAGCGTTGGCGTGCGGCCGTTGGAAGTCGAGGAATTGGCGAACGTTCTCCTGGGGGTCCCTTGACTGGAGGTTGCGCAGTGCGGCAGCTTGGAGATACCCAAGAGGAGGCAAGCTCCCGGGGCCCATGACGTCCGACGAAGCCACCACGGATGGCACGGCGTCGGAGACTGGCCGGAAGGAGTCGTCGCTGGGCACGAGCGCAGTAGCAGTCTCGGGGTTGCCCGGGTCGCCCGCAACCATGATGATGCCCTTGTCGTCAACAAAGGGGTGGTCCTTCTTGAATGCCTCCATCAACCGTTGGTTCCTCTTCCACTTGGAACAGTTCTCGCCCTTAGAGCAGTTATGAGGCTTCGGCAAGACCTGCTCAATGCCTACAATGGACACAGACTCAAGGGGAGAGATGATGTCGTTGACCTTGACGCGGGGCTTTTGCTTGCGCGCCCCAGCACCGCTTTCCTGCCTTCGCAGTTCCTTCTTGACCTTCTTATCCGGCTCGTCTTCAATTGGCGTCTCCGGCATCGGCTCGGGCTTCTTGAGATGCATCATCTTGTGGATCTCGTCCCAGATCTGTGTCCTCACGCCAAACGAAGCGATCCCCAGCTCTTTCAGGTCCTCAAACTTGAGCGTCATGAGAATGGCGCCGTTGATATCGTTCTCGACGAATCTTTCCGACGCCGTGAGCTCGACCCCAGCGTTGAGCATTTGTTGGGCGACCATCTCTGGCGTCCAGTCAGAGAGTGCTGAGGTGTCGAGCTCCTCATCTGTGAACTGGAACGGGCCGGTGTCGCGCCGCTTTTTCGGGAGGGGAGTGAGGTGGAAGTTCTGTAGCTGCGAGTCTAATGTGCGCGGGTCTTTCGGTGTGATGGGCGAAAGCGAGAGGGCGTGCTGAAGCTCGATCGACTGCGCCGAGGACATGGAGCTGCGGAACAGGTGTGGCCCCCTGGGACCCTCGACTTGCTGCTTCGCATCGTGGTCGAACAAGAACGGTCGTTGGCGGAGCGAGCTGGGTGTTTGTGCTTCGTCTTGTGTCGAGAGGGTCGTGAAACTGGGTTGTCCGGACTGTGTGGTACGAATGAGCAAACAGCCTTTTTGGGTCTCCTCCCACATCTACCTCCCTGTCATTGAAGATGGGAGAAAACATACCGAGCCACCGAGACTGAGACGAGGTGAGCATTCGCCATCCTCAATTCCTTCCAGGTCCCCAAATTCACTGTACACTTCTGAGTCGTCGTCATGATCATCGCCTTGCTCGATCTCGGTATCCGACTCCATGAATTCCGTGTACACTGAGTACGGCCTATCCTTCACTTTCGATGCCGCAAAGAACACATCCCGACCCCGCGCCTTCTCGCGCATCTCCTGGGGTTGCGCCATCGTGGCGAATTGTATTGTTTCCTATGCCAATTGTCAGTGTACTGGGCACACTTCGATGTTCCCATTGCCAGCTCGAACCTACCATAATGATTGTATATCGTCCCGGACGACAAATATGATGTGAATGTTGCCGGGCTTGTTGCTCGTCTCGCGGGACAACGCCGGCGACCTGGTAGTTTATATCCACGCTATGCCAAGATCTCCACGTGGTGGTTTTGTGTGATTGTGATTGTTGTAAGTGATATGTTGCACCGCCACTTTCCAAGAGTAGACAGGACGAGGACCAGCTTCGTATGTCCACTCGACGATTACCGAGAGCCAAAATCCCGGAGGAGAGAAACGAGATGGTGGGGCCTCCGCAGAGGGGGCCAGCTTTTGGCGGTTACAAGAGGTTAAGTATGCCCGGGTTTCACCGCACTAGACGAGCAAGCGCCGGGGGGTGCTGCGAGTGCAACGGTTGCAGGTCACGAAATCCCGGTGTGATCCGAGCCAAGTTTGGTGCACTGGCACACACACACACCGACAGCGGAGTGTGTGTGTTCTGGGTTCTGGGTCTTTGGGTCTGCAAGAAGAGGAGAAAGGCGGAAAAGAGGAACGACAAGCAAGTGGGAGGGGTACCCTGCGGGTGTGACCGGCGGGGGATCGGGGCCAATATGTGTGATAATGGAATGGATGAGTCGGGAGGTCACTTCAAGCAGCATGACGGGACGGGTTACCGTTGCTAAGTGCAGGGCCCCAGCGAGTCGACGGATGAGCTCCAGGAGGTTACGCTTCGTAGGTTGTCGGCCGGCACTTGCGCTGCGCTCTCAGCGAGTGCCCTCGTCCATTTCTCCCCCACTTCCATGGTTTCGCAGACCTTCAGGCCCGCACCTTCCAATTTTCGACCACTGTGGCTCGTTCCCCCAGCACCTTCCCCCTGCCCTAGGCGGTATAAATTTAGGTTTATGTATGTGTGAAGGCGCGAGAACGACTGAGTCCAAGCAGGGCGAGCGGGAGGTCGGCCGAACAACGACCTCTGGTTGGGTAGAAGTGGGATGGCCGCACTGCTGCATTGCATCCTATGCGTGACTCGAAGCGGGGAGGGGGTCTTGGAGGTGGGGAATTGACCGGGGCGGGTAGCGCCAGTCTGCCAGGATGCGGACAAGAGAGGGTCGCCTGCAATGCTCATTGGATCGAAAATCCTGTCGTGCTTTCCATTATCGGACGGCTGTGCCATCTGATTGGTCCATTTCCTCGAAATCTGTTCGGAAAATAGACGGCCTAAGCGCCCACTTACACGCGCTAGCCCGATCTGAGATGTTGAGCTCTCGAGGGCCTGTGGAGTCAAGGCGTGCACGGGAAGGAGCCGGAGGCGGTCCCTGGCAGGCCGATCTTTTCACGCACCTCACCGGCACCGCTCTGCCCTGGGGGGCCCCCCAAGCCCCCCTTGTAAGTACGCTTTTTGCTGCAAAACATCAACCCCATCGACTTTCATTCACTCAGCCCACCGAGGACGGGCCGCTCAAGTGGCCGCCGCAACCACCGCTCCCCGGCCGGGACCACTCCCTATGACCCCACACGCAGGCCTCCGAGAGCCGATTGAATTGGCGGAGCCAGCGCCGACCTCAATCGCGGCCACCGATGACGACGACGGCGGCAAGTCTTAGACTTTTTGCGCCACTCGCTGCGCGGGCACTGAGAGGGAGCCGGTCACGATGAGCTGGCGTCGTCAGCTGTTGTGCTGTCAACTCACCAGCCCCCTTTGGGGAGGCAACTTCTGGGGGCCTCGGCGATGTCTGACCCCCGGCCTGTTCATTGTCTCTCGCGTCGCAAATCTGAAGAGCCGCTAAAATTCAACTTTTGTGCGCTGATTTGGCCCTGTCTTTTCAAAATCCCTCGGTTGAAACATGATTTGCCCGATGTGGGCTTTCCGAAGCGCAACTGAAAAGGCCGAGGACAGATAACGTGACCCGTCAATTGGCCGTTGAGAAGGATCTTGATCGGCAGCTAACTCGGCGGTTTTACTGTTCACAAAAGTTGCGGTCACCATGGGACGGTCCGGCTGACGTTGAAGCGGAAGCCAAAGCTCACTAAATTCAGTTATCAACCATTCACGGGCTCGCCCGGAAGCCACCGTTGCGAAGAAGCCCGCGGTCGTGCGGAGTCGATGAAAGTGCTTCCGGTCGCCATTCCCGGATTTCCCCCCTGCCCGGGCGATTCGGGCTTCAAGAGCTTACGGAGCGCAGTAGCGAGCCCCGCCCGAAACTCAACGCCGCAGCTGAGAGCGCGGACATGACCTCTTGTCATGAGGCACATGACAGGGAGCTTTGCGACGATCGACACAGTTTTTGGCCAAGAGAAGTCGCCTGCGATTCGGACTGGGCAGTTTGGAATGATATGAGTAGCTTGCGGCAAATGTCAGCTTCAGTATCCGTGGACTTCGTGGAAACGGACATGGTGTCTTTCAGCACACTAATCAGCTGATGACTACGGAGTCGTCTGTATGAGCAGAACAGCTTTGGTGGCGGACAAACGAGTCTCGCATGCCACAGCTGCGACCGAGCTTCCAGATTCGGCGGCCAAGATCCTTCTACAGGAGCTCGTCGTTCGGAAGATCATGCCCCGCCTCGGGATCTTCCTGATCTTCATGTAAGGTTCACGCCCCCAACCCATGGACTCAGCTCCACCAGACATTCATCGTTCGGCCGAACAAGATCCGTTCGCCGTTCGGCATTCTCTCACACATCAAATTAGACATGATAACCTAGGGCGGTTTGAAGCCTGACGGATATTTCCCCGTTCTTGGCGGGGTTCTACAATTCCAGTCCGCCCGAATCACAAATTCTCTTGTCACCAGTGGTCACAAGGAATTGCACCACGTGGGGACGCTGCAAACACCGGCCGGCGGACCGACGACCTTTCTCCCACGAGTTGTGGTGTTTGCAAGCTTCGAAGAGGGTTCCTTGTGTCTTCCCTCGAGAAGCACCAACTGAACATGTTTGATCGATTGTATGCCCTCCCGAGGAGACACCAAGAAAGCTAGTTATCGGCGTCAGTTTCATCCACAACCAACGGCTCTTTGCAGACCGAGCTGAAGGCAAGCAGATCTCGAAGAGGGGGGCGTGTGTCTGTGTGTCTCTCCATCACACGTTAGTCCAGGCATGCCTGTGAGACATTGAAGCACTGCATCCCGCGTGGGGCGGCCAACGGTCGGTCGGCCTTCCCGTGATGTCCTTGTGGGAAATGCTGCATTTTCAACGGCCCTTTGCAGCGTGCATCGCATTGTTGTGTCGTTCAACCGAGCGGAATTTCTTCCCCGAGCTCTGCAGCGTCGGATGGACGTCATTTGCTGCTGGGTTCGCAGGCGTTACGCAGTAGCGTCTCTCTTTCTTTCGGAGTTCTGACCGCCAGTTTGAAGGGTTTGAGGCGATGTCGCCTTGAGTTCATGCCCAACGGCTCCATCGTTTACGAGCGGGGCATCCGATGAGCCATCCTCCTCCGGGAAAAGTTCTTTTTGATCTGGGGTTACGTAGTCAAAGTCGGGCCCGACATCTGATGATCCGGCAAGCTGCCGGTGACCGGCCGACTTTCCCATGTCCAACATCCGATCAACGATGGCCAACCAGGGCAGTTGGTGGATCGGATGCTACATGTTACTCGCACTCCCGGCCGGCTGTTGAAAATCGTTCATGCATTCACGTTGTTTGATATCGAATCGGTTGGATGCTCCCAACGAAACCCCCATTTGTCTCTTGCAACTAGCAATTGACTCATTCACATGACATCCAGGGTCTGCGACCAGTCCGGCCAGCCAGGCGTGGGGATGGGCTCCAACATTTGATATCGTGACCCTCTTGCAATTTTTGCAAAATCGTAGTTGTGGTGTCTGAATGGTTGGTTTCTCAGAAGCTAACAGTCTTGGAAGGTTCGGAGCGTTACACCGCTATCAGACCCCAGTCCATTGCGAGGTCGAATGAGGAATCAATGCTAGGAGGGGGTGTTGCCAAATGTGAAAAAAAGGGTCAGAAGTTTTACTCTTTTTGCACTTGTGCTTTGTGTGGCCGAACCGAAGGTCCCGATTGCGCCATCCCGCGCCCGTCACAAAAGCATTGTTGAGAGAGGAAACGTCGAGTCTCGGAGCTTGAGCCTCGAAGAGAAAGAGGAAGCGAGGGAAAAGAGCGATCTTGGGATGAATGATCCCATCTGTTACCGAGATGTGATTGATATCGCATCTTTTTCGCTTTTTGGGCAGAGTTTAATCTCCTTGTCACACCTCGAGGTAACCAAGCGAGCCAAGCACTTTTTTACTTCTTCTCTTCCCCGTCTTACCCCCCGGCCATCCATGTTGATGTTGCGACCACACATCTCCAATGGCCCCACATCCGGATCTTGCCAGCAGCAGCACGATCCCATTCCGTGATTGTTCCCCATCACGGAAGCTAACTATCGGTGACGACGTGCATTGGTGCATCGTGACCCTGTGATCTCATATTCTTTCACTTCGTTTGCGATGGATACCTGAAGGTCGAAGTCTCGACGACGAAGGATCTCAAAATGAACTTTTCACCGTCTGCTAGGAATGTGATAGGAAAAAATTTGGCTGCGTACCGAGTCTGTAGGTTGCATTGTTGAATGCACCTTGAAGGATTGAAAATGAGGGGTTTTGGGGGCTGGGATTTGGAGATGACCCACTGCGTCCTCGGAGAACTGTCGAGAGGTCACTGTGGACTTCCCGAAAAGGAAGGGAGTCACTAACACGGGATCCTTTCTAGCATCAGACGGACCGACGAGCGTTTTTTTTTTTCTATCTTTCTTTCTCGGCAAGTTTGTACAGCCGGATGTAAGCACGTTGCAAAGACAGTCAATCAATTGATCAGGTGAGTTTATCCCAACAGCTGTGCGAGGGGGGCGCAGACAGGAGGCTCAATATCTCGCATCGGGCACATTCTCTGTCAGCCGGGTTCAAGTCCACAACCCTCCCCCGCGATTCTTCGGTTCGAGGTTGATCTTCAAACCAAACAAACCATGGAAATGCTTTTCAGCTTCTGCGGACCCTTTCCCTTTCCCTTGCCTTCCTCGCATCAATCATCATCGACATCAATGCACGGTTCCGTTCCCGTCAAGCATGAGCGCACGGTCGTCCGTGGGAAAAGGCCGGGGTTCTCATCGGGATCTGCAAAGACCGGAAAGCAGGGTTGTTTACCGTTGTGCCCGGTCCGGGGCAAGGAAGATTGTAAATACACGCCCCTCTCAATCAATGCCCGCTCTCAGCTCTTCAGGCCTGGGTGTTTTTGGCTCGTGAGATCGCGAGAAATCTGTCCAAAACCTTCGTCGTCAAGTGCTCAGAATCACGAATAAACCCAATCCGGCCATGCTAGCCGTTTTGATGTAAAACCCCTTGATAGTCAGCCTGCAAGCCACCGGAACAAATGCTTCAATGGGCCCGATGATCATGAACTTTTCCCACGCGTGCTTCTCATGGCTGTGTCCCGACTCCCGTGTGGGAAACATGTTTGCTTAGAGACCAGGTCGGTCGGGAGCACCGGCTGCGGCGCCCAGATGCAAGCCTCCTCGCTCCGGAATGACGATGAGATATCCAAAACTGGTCGATACCGGCCGGCCCGCTTCCCCTCACTTTCGGGAAGGGTTGGGGGAGACTGGCGGGGGGACGGAAATTTGTTGTGTTCACTCTCAAACCGCCAAAATCATGAGCAGAAGAACAAAGGACCTACCGCCCCGCATTCAGCCACGGTCCACGGGCCAGCCAGTGCTATCGAAACTTGACGGAAGAAAACCGAGAGCGGAAAATATGAAGATCCCTTGTTGATCGGGCTTTTCAACATCACAGGCAACGGAGTACGTAACAATGCCTGCAACGGGCGGAATCGGTCGGCTTCGCTTTCGCGATGCTCTCCTTGCTAGTTATCACGATGTCTCGGAAAAGCCGTCCGAAGTCAGCCATCGCACGGAAGCACAATTGCCAATTGCGCATCAATTGCTTCTTTTCGACCCTCATCACCCCTCCATCCATCACCCTCCTCCTCTGCCTCATTTTCCCCCGGTATGTGGGAGGAGTTTATCAACCCATCTTCGTCAAAAAGTGCTAAATGGCAGATCCCGCCGGCACACCCTGTCTGTGATCGGGCCTTTCTCTCTTTTAGCCGTGAAGCCGACCGGCCCTCGGAGTCGAGATTGTGTGTGGAAAGATCGCAGGGGGTCGCGGAGGTTTGTGTGACCTCACCTTGCTTGGCCCGTGCTGGCATGGCTCGGGGGTTCAGGGTAACGTTATTTCCTCCCGCTGGGCAGATGTTAGGACAAGGTGGGGGTGGAGATGAAGGATGGAGAGCAGGAACCCTTGAACGGGAGGAAAGCACCGTGCGAACTGTGAAGAGGAATTTGAAGAATCGAGTTTCCTTTCTGGAAAGGGAGGGTTAAACTCGGCTTCTTCGGGGTCAATTAGCTTTGTTTCCCAAAAAAACTTAACTTTTGCTAAGCGGGCTAATTTGGGTCGGAAGCGAATGTGGGCAAAATAAAAATAGAGTCGGTGTTGATCCAAAGCTGAAAAAAACTGACCGGCCGATCGAGTAGACATAATTAGCCCGGATATGCAAGCGGGCTAATTTTGATCACATCGGAGAGCGATGGTGAGCTAATTTCCAAAAACAGTCACACGGCGGCTAATTAGCCCAATTATTGGATTCCTGCAGGGTTGATCTTGCTGCTGACCACTTCCAGTACAACCCAAAGCAAACAACAACCACGCATCATGAGATCGAATCCTCCGGGACTGTCAAGCAATATCGCCCATAGCCACGAAAATAGGAGCCCGTGATGGGCAGGAACCAACGTATATAAAAGTTGGACCCCAAATGCCAACTACAGCCCGGCGCTTGTGTTGGTCCTCTCGTTGTTCGATGATTTTTCTCGATTTTGTTTTCCAGTTTCCACGATCACGAGTGACGACGCTCTGACCAACAAACGTGGAAAACATGGATTTTGGACCGATGACCCGACGCCCACCGTCCACAAGTCGCCATGCCGGCCATTTGCACACCTGCACCTGAGAGAGAGAGCAAACTCGACGAACTACTCTTCCGCAGCCACGCCCCATCTTTCCTGCAAGGCTGCTCGACGCCGCCGTGTGGCCGCTTGTGCCTCTTCGTCCCGCAAAAGTCAAAATCGAAAATGCCAAGCCTCTGCTCCCCCAGGCCAGCCGGCTGCACACAACAAAGTTGTGGATCAATCATCCGACCAGCAGCAGGGCAGGTGGGGCCCGGGCATTGTGGATTTTCCCGCACCTTTCCCCCCCATCTTCACCCGCGCAGGGCTCCCCGGCGCAGCAATTTTTCTGCAAGTCTCCCCTGGTTCCCCCGCATATGATTGGCCAAAGCACGGGCGCGCTTGCGCAAGAATCCCTGCAAGGGACCCTGGGTGATCTTGATGGGCGAGCCAATCTGGGTTGGTTTCCGCCTCTCGGGCCGCATGCTGATATGCACGAACGATTTGCCGTCACACTGGACCCACTCAGAGCACAGCAAATCAGGACGCAACGTCTTCAGCTTCCCTCCAACCCCCGCCTCTGTCCTTCGGTTGCAATGCTCGTCACGTCCCACGCAACAACCAATCCGCAGTTTCGCACCCACCGGCCTTCTCTGGGATTTGTTCTCTGCAGTCGATTTTCCCTTTTGGCCTGGTGCGCTCCTCGCACCCGAAGTTCCGCGGCCATCGGGGATGCTACCACAGCAGCAAGCAACCCACCCCCCGCACGCAGACAGGGCCCATTTTCAACAAGGACCAGCGTTGCTCTCACTGCGCGCAAGAAAAAATCCAAAAATCTCGTTGAGGGTTTTGTGTGCGTGCGGCGTGAGAGCCAAGTCCCGGTGGTAATTATGCGGCCCAGCCCAGGGTTGAACACCTCCGATGATGAGATGGGGCCCAGCCGATGGATGGATGGATGGCCCGGATGGGCCCATGGGGAAACGACCACGGGCGCGGCCAGATGAACGTTGAATGACCGGCCTCGCAGCAAGCAGACCAAGCCCAGCGAATGGCCAAGCGAGGCGGCCAATCCCATCTCAATAGTCAACGCCGCGCAGCTGATTTGCGAACGGGGGTTTCTGATTTGAGACTTTTGATTTCTCGATTTCGAGATCGTCAACCTCAAGAATAAGCCGAGTCCCGTGGGTTTTCGGCATCATGCAAAAACAGGCCCTTGTCGTGAGCTGAGAAAGAGGCTTTTCCCTCACATGGCTTCCCCCTCCTCTCCTCCCGGGCACGAGGGAAGCGAACAAGCAAGCAAAGGAAAGAGCCCACGTGCAAGGGGACTGAGCAGAAACGCCTCTTCGGTGTGTGTTGTTGGCTCGGGCTTCTGTCCGAGGACGACGACGGGGAGGAGGGTTGTTCCCACCAAGAGAGAGAGCGAGCAAAAAACGCACCCGGAACAAGCCGCATTGTCTTCGTTTCCCGAGTCAAAGGAAGGAGTTTAGCGGGTTAACCACGACAAAACCCCTCTCCCCCTCGGCCTCCTCCTGACCGGCTCATACACCAGCCCGACCCGTGTGTTTCCCATGGAGGACGGGAATACGGTACTGTGTTCCCAGCTGGGATCTCACATTCCATCCATCCCAGCCCGTGCCGTACCTCTCCCCTGGGCGTTGTGTTACTGACTTCCTTTCGAACTCTGGATGCTTGATGCCAAGATTTCGCAAAAGGGGAAAAAGAGAAGTAACCGGACGAGGGGAAAGTGCAAAGCCGACTGAACGGACCGGCAGCCAATATCGATTGGACCGTGGACCATGGTTCAACTCGACTGTACTAGACTCGGCCCTGCGTTTTCGGTCCCGGGGTGTGCTCCGGTGTCTTATTCGGCTTTTTGCCCTCCTCTTCTCAAAGAGCCAGAATGAACCGTTGAAGGTGAGTCTTGCAACGGCCTGACAACTATTCTACGGATAATTCCAACACGAACATTCAACACCAACACCAACAGCAAGGCTGACAGAGTGTGGCCTTACATCGCTGCCTCATCGGCGATGCCAGTTGTCCTACTCAAGCGGCCGCTCGTGGTTCTGCTGCGAACTGCTTCCCCAGGGCTTGTTGGCCGGTTCCCCCCCATGTGAGTTCTCTTTCCACTCGGCCCCGCTGATCAGAAGAATTGCAACTTTGCGGGTGACACCCACCCGTGCCAATGGGCGAAATGGGAGGCGGCCGGTCAAATCGGCCGGCCGCGTCGGGCCCTCGATGCGAAATGGGGTCCCCCCCCAAATCCATCGAGCTGCCTGTTTGAATCGCTGGAGCTTGCTTGTGGCCGGACCGGTGACTGGACTGGACCGTGGAGCTTGGGCGTTGTGTGTGCGTGTGTGCCCACACACCCACTTTCTGAACCCATGTCAAGAAATCTTGTTCGATGTGACCCTCCTTCTTGTTCGCTGCGCTCGCGCGGACCGGAGAGCAGAAAGGCCAACATGGACCCCACCTTGCCTCTGCTGCTGCTACCCTACAGGCCCTGAGAGTGAAGAGTGAGAGTGTAAAGGGAAGTGCGAATGTGCCGAGTGACCGGGGGTCGAGTGGTGGTCCACCAATAAGCGCGGCAGCTGAACCCCTGTCTTCCCGCCCCCAGTGCGAAGAGCAGAGGGAAGGAGAGACAGAGAGCAGACAGGCTGGATGGATCGGCGGACGCAACCACTCGCAGGACGACGCACATGCAGGCACTCTGGGTCCCCAGAAGTGGGCAAATATCCCAAAAATGGGTTAATCACAGAAAGCGGACAATTAGCCCACCATGTGCATGTTCAAAAATAGAAACAGCACCAAAATGGCCGGTGTGTGCTGGCGAGCTGGACTGCGCGGAAGGCTGGATGTGGGCTGGGAAGTGAAGAGGGTTAAGAGATATAAGGAACAAATTAGCCCACTTCCCACCGGCCCTGATGTTTGTTTCCTTTCCTCGAGCAGGCCCAGAAAACGAAGTTGGAGATCCCCCCCCCCGGTGTTGTCGTCCAGTCCAGTCCAGTCCAGTCAACAAGACTCTTCTCTCTCTCTATCTCTCTTTTTAATTACTTACTTTGCTCGCACCGACCAACCAAGATCGATACCTTCGACATTCGGACACTTGAGCATTTCAACATTCAGATTTCATTCAGCAAGCCGGACTTGCTCGAATCCAGTCATTCACTTTTTGCAACAAACCAACAACAAACAAGTAATCTAATACAAATTCGCCTCGAAAAATCCCGAGTTTCTCGACGGCAAGCTTGAAAAAGAGCTGGGATCAAGAAGGACAGGCTTCCTTCCTCCCTCTCTCTTCTCCCCCGTCTTCAGACGAGGGCAAGCAACACACACCCCTCAGCCGGTTTCACACGACACGCCCCCCCTGAACCGGCCACACACACCCTCCCAGGGACCCCCTGAGAGTTCCACCCCCACACCACACTCACATTCACCCTCTTCTACCTTGACCCCCCCTAGGAGGATACAAATGTCAACAGTACCCCCCAACCCGGTCCCACACCAGCAGTCTACGACGAAGCCATCGCAGGTCAAGATGGCTGCCGGAACAGCAACCGCAACGGCGACGGCGACAGCGACGACGGGGTCGACAAAGGTCAAGGCGGGCGCCAAGGGTGCTGCCAACGGCGCGGCGAAGCAGAAGTCACAGATGCACCGGCGATCAAGGACAGGTTCGTGGTTTTACTTTGCTTGGATACACTCACACAGATGGGAAACGGGAAAAGACTAACACACGGGAAACAGGGTGCTACACATGCCGCCTACGGAGGAAGAAGTGCGATGAGGGTTCGCCAATGTGCACTGCGTGCAAGCACCTCGGGCTGGTGTGCGAGTACAAGAGGCCGATGTGGTGGAGCAACAACGACGCGAGGCGGAAGCAGAAGGACGACATCAAGAACATCATCAAGCGCAAGAAGTTGACGGAGAAGTCGGCGCATGGCCACAGCCACGCTCACGCTCATGTCCATCCTCATGGCATGCCCCAACAACAACCACACGCGCAACACGCCCACGCCCACTCCATCCAGACCGCAGTTGGCTCTCCCCCAGGCCTCTCACACTCGCTCCCGACATCCGCGACCTTCACTGATCTCGACCGCGCGCGCTCGGGATCGATCGACTCGCAATACAGCTTCAACTTCAACAGCAGCCCGCAGAGCTCGCACTCGCAGCTCGAATACGGGCCCTTCACCCCGCAGATGCACGCGCAGATGAACGGTCACCCACACGCGCACCCCGAGTTCTTCTTCTCGCCCTACTCCCCCTACGAGATCGACGTCAAGACGGAGCGCCAGATGTTCATCAACGACGTGCCCACCCTCCGCGAGTCGACCACCTCGACCTTCAGCACCTACGCCAGCGCACCACCACCGCCGGGCACTATTCTCCCGCAGTTTCTCAGCAACGGCCTCCCGCCGCCTCCGGAAGGCGGCGAGTGGACGGAGCAGGTGTTTTCGGAACGCCGCGAGTCGCTGACGGAGGAGACGCTCAACGTGAACTTTTTCGACTTTGCTCAGGGAGGAGCACCAGGCGCACCAGCAGTACCAGGGACAACCAAGACGACGACCACCACCACAACCACATCCCACACGCGCCAGGTGGCCATTGAGCTGGACGAGGGCGACCAGCGACTCCTGGACCACTTCGTGCAGTACGTGGTACCAACCATCTTCCCCATCCTCGAAGCCAACCAGCACGGCTCGGTCAGTTCCGACCTGATCCTCCCCGCGCTACAAACCAACAAGGGCTACCTCCACTGCTGCCTCAGCATCGCCGCGCAGCACTACAAGGCCGCCTGCCAAGCCGACGGGCGAGTCTCCTCGGAAAACACCGACGAGCTCGACGGCGACATCATGCGCCACCGGTACGCAACCATCTCCGCGCTCTGCGACGCCCTCAACAAAGACGAAGACCACCAACAAATCCTCGAAGCCGCGCTCGGTCTCATCTTCTTCCAATGCGGCGTCGGCCGCTTCGACGACACCCTGCCCGACATCGCCTGGCACCAGCACTTCCAAGCCGTCGTCTCCCTGGTCCAAAAACTCGACCTTCCGCGTCTCGTCTCGGACCCCAACTCCCCCCCGCTCACCCAAGCCCCCTTCAACATGACCCTCGCCGCGTGGATCGATATCCTCGGCGCCACCATGCAAGGCCGCGCGCCGACTTTCGCACACACCTACCGCGAGAAGCACCTCAGCCTGACCAACCCTTCCCTCGGGCTCCGCGAGCTCATGGGCTGCGAGGACCGGGTCATGTATCTCATTTCCGAAATCGCCTGCCTCGAGGCGCTGAAGCGCGATGGCATGGATGACATCACGCTGTGCCAGCACGTGCACGTCTTGGGAGACCAAATCGGCCTGACCGAGGCCGCCGAAGCGGAGAACGAAGACCCCTCCGCTACTTCCACTACCTCTCCCTTCACCCCCAAGGGCACCCTCTCCCCCAAACAACTCACCAAAAACATCACCGCCGCCTTCCGTCTCGCCGCCCGCATCTACCTCTGCAGCCTGGTCCCCGGGTTCTCCCCCACACAGGCAAGCTGTGTCGGGCTCGTCGACAAACTCGCTGCTGTCCTCCAGCATATCCCCTCCGGGCTCGGCGGGTTTGATCGCTCGCTGGCGTGGGTTTATCTCGTCGGTGGCTCGGTCAGTTTGCCCGGTTCGGCGTTCCGCGGGTTGTTTGCGGAGAGGTTGGCGTTGTTGGGGGAGCAGGGGAATTTGGGGAGTTTTGGACGGGTGGCGTGTTTGTTGAGGGATGGGTGGGCGCAGAATGATGGGGTGCTTCAGCAGAGTGAGGGGCAGGAGCAGCAAGGGCAGTTTGTGCATTGGAGGGATGTGATGCAGATGAAGGGGTGGGATTACCTTCTCATCTAGTCATCTCATCTAAGCATACAAAAAACAAAAAAGGAAAAAAAAAGGAACTGGCTGGGACAGGTTATTATATCTTCTCTTATTTTTTTTATTTTCTATTCTTCTTGTCACTCGGGCTACTAGAGGTTGCCGCGAGGCAAGCACCTGAACAGACAGCACTGTTGAGTAAGTGGTGGAAGGCAGAGCTGGAGAGGAGGAAGAGTTTACACTTGTCTGGACAACAACACCAACAACACACTGGATCTGGGAGAATGGGAGCACCCAGCAGTCTTTTTTGGACTGGGGCTGTTGGGTGCGACATTCGAGGATTTCTTTTCTTTTCTTTTCTCTTTTTTCTTTTGGTTTCTTTTTTTGGGTTGACTCTCATTTATATCTTCCCTTTCTTTTCTTGCTGGCTTTGGATGTTAATCTTCTAGTGGTCTCCCCGGTATTCCCGGGTCGAGAGAGAGAGAGAGAGAGAGAGGCATGCATCATGAGGGAGTTTTGGGACGGGGATACCATGGGGGTCATTTTGGAAATGTGTACAAGTAGTAAAGTAGTTGAATGTCGGAGACGATACCCGAAGTCAAAATGAGACTGGTCAACATAATACTCTGTTCCTGTGCCTTGTTGGTGACTTACTGGTGATGTGAGCAATTGACTGCCTACGACTTGACACTGAACGCAGTCCGGAGTTGAGTACCCGAGCCATTGACACTTGAGTCAGAGGGATCACAACATACTATCTAGAGGGGATCACAACATACTATCTAGAGGGGATCACAACATACTATCTAGAGGGGATCACAACATGCTATCTGCACCCACTTCCGCAGGTCTTACCCTCACCGCGCTTATGTATCCATCACCGTAGTTCCACTCCAGTATCTCTTTCATCCCCCATCCAGACATACATCTAAGCCAGCAACCTACAGATCAACAGCTAGCCTAGTACACACTCACCATAGCCGCAAGCACCCGCCGCATCAACCCACCGCAGCGGAACTCCGGACACGTAGGGACGGTAAGATGCAGCAGTCGGTGTATGACGATGGCGGCTACTTACTTTCCACGGCGTCTCTTTGCGCGCTTGTTTTATCGTTTGGCGGTGTGGGGGGTGGTACAATGACATAAATGTAGCACAGCCAGGTAAGGGCATCCCATATCATGCTGTCCCATGCCCTCTCATGCCGTGGAATAGGGAATTAGGTACAGGTATCCCGGAACCACTACCGCCATCACCGTCATGTCACGTCACTGTCCCCGTCACAATCCCACCATGCCGGTAGCCTTTTCCTTCCTTCCCCCGGTGTCTCCTTAACCAGAGAAGCGAGACAGACACAAAGGGCTAGAATACGAATAGGTAACCATCTACCCACCGACACAGCAGACAGACACAGTGACAGTGAACACAGTGAAACAATGGCGTCATCATCGCGGTTACGAAGCATACACTACTACCAAAGAGGGGGCTGTGACACGTTGGCGGGTATGTAAGGCGTCAGGCGGGCCTGGCTCCGGCTTGGTGATACCAGGGTAAGCAAGGATGGTAAGGCATTTCGGGTATGATAGGGATGCGATGCGATGCTATGCTATACCTGCCATGATATGCTCCAGGTAGTATGCTGCTTACCGCATGCATCAGGTTTCCGGAGCCCCGGGTTCTTGTGGGCCCCGTGGTTTACGTTGTATCGATTCAGTGAGAGCACCGGAGCCGGCGCTTATATCGTGTCGCCGACGGGTGGATGGACGGGTGGATGTTTGACCATTGTCGCGGTTGCGCAGGAGAGGGGAGGATTGGGTGTTTCCTGTATTTTTTGGGTTACTTGGGATGTGATGGAGGGTAAGTTAGAGGGTGTTGGATAAGTGATGGTTGATATGGTTGAATGGGGATGCGATTGGGTTTGGCCTGGAGGGTGTTGGCCGTGTTGAGTCTTGAGTCCTTGTTGAGTTTTGAGTTTGAGGTCAGACGACGGGTTAAGCATACTGCCTAAACCACCACGGGCCGTGTTCTACGAGTTGTTCTACGATTGATTACAGGGAGTGAGTTGGGATGAACGTCATTCCATTGAACTTCGAGGCCTTCCAGAAAACGAGCTATCGTTACCTTTTGCAGGGCCGACACTACGGTCGTTTCGGGAGGTGAAACAGCACGGCCTTGAGCCTGGGATGTATATAGGGCCAACGGCGCACTGCCCTGGCCGCGAAAAACGGCCGCCTCCATTCGCCTTCCTGCCTTACCAGTTGCCTCGAAGCAAGGGGCAAAAGTGAAGAGGGTAAAATTCTGGGCTGCCTCCGTTCATCGAGTGAGTCAAGCAAGCGTGGTGTTGTTCACCCAGTTGGGTTGCTTTGAGGAACCTTGGAGTCACTAACAGCGGCCGGATGGTCGCCTCAGCCACGGGTAGTGCGTACCTCGTGGCGACAACCGGGGAGGTGTCTCGATATCGGATTGATGAAGACCATTCGTAAAAGTCAGATGGCCATATTGCGGGCTTGCCTTGCAGAGGGCCATCGCAGGGCATGCATCGTCGGCCGCAATTGAGGCTGACGAGAGCTGCTCACGAAAAAGTGAGTGCCGACAGCAAGCGCTGAAGTGAAGCTCCAGCGGTAAAAAGCGGGCTGTGCCAGAACTCCAAACCTCACTTCTCAGGCTGCCAAGCTGCCAGAGCAGTCTGGCACGTGCAACGAACGGTGGGGCCATGCACGGGCCACTTGAAACTTGTCGTTCCGTCTCAACCAACCGCTGCGCCCAAAATAGTAGCAGGAAATGCAACTGCCCAATCAAAGCAGCGGCCGTGGCCAAAAGCGACCCTGTTTCCAAACACAGTTCGGCAGGGGCCGATTTCTTTCAACTCTTGCTCACCACTCGCGCCGCCTTCGGCTCGTCGGGCAGCTCACGCTTTCGTATCGGCCTATCGTCGAGAAAAGAGTCGATTTTTCTCATACAACGGCTAACGCACCGCCTCGCTTTTGGGGATGTTGGTGACGCTGTCTCTCGCAGGGGAACCCGGGAAGTTCCAGCGTGTCCAACGCAAAATGGACAACACTTTGAGAGGAACGAGTCTGGACTGAACTGGGCTCAAGTGCGTTACAATCAAGGGGCTCGCAGTGCCTCATCGATCGGTCCCTGCAGCAGGCCATCAGAAGCCCGATGTGCCGGCCACTGGGCACACAAGAACTTTCTCCCGTTCGGCGACAGCGATGGATCTCAGCACGCATGCTTGACTGACCATGGATTGACGGCCTAGGGCCGCGGCCATCTAACGGCCAGTCGATCGGCGCAAGATATCGTCAAACTTGGGTCGCCCACCACCTCCTCTCTGTTGGTGCTGGCACCTGGGGATTCGTTTCCAGATCAACCTCCTCGTAACCCCCGGTCGCGCTGTTTCTTCGCATTTTGCACCCTGCAGAACGAGACTAGAAACAGAAACAGAGCCAACCAGAGCTGGTTGCGTCACTCACCCGTTGTCGGCGGGTTCCTGTACGAACGCTGGCATCTGATGTTGCGGTTCGATATACCTCTCCAGCGAGTGCTCGAGACACAGTTTTCCCGACTCCTCTCTTTCTCCTACTACGCTCCGGCGGGCTTGCTCTGGCGTTGTCTTCGCTCGGCTTCTGTTCTTTGGCCTCTTCATCGAACAAGCGACATTGACTCACCCAGGCCACTGCCAACAACAACAAGGCCGCTTTGTGTGCACGGGTCACACGCACCTACTCCCGCACCTTAGGTGTCCCGTTGTATTGTGTACATGTCCTCCGCGGGCTTCTTTGATGGTTGAGCCGCTGCGGCTCTCTTCACTTCGACCCGCCCCATTGTCCCGGTACATATCGAAACGGGGCCGACGGGCACGACTACATCGGCGTCGCCACACTTTCTCCCCTTCGGCGCTCTCACGCGAACACGAACCAAGTCTGGCTTCACCAACACCAACAACCCCACGATGCTCAGGCGCCGGCTCGCGCTCTGGGCGGCTTCCATAGCTGCCATACACACAGCCACAGCCTCAGCAGTCCCCTTCCACGAACTATTCCAACGCCAGTCGCAGCAAACACAAACATCATCAACCTGCGCCCCCAACTGGAACCGGTGCAAAAACCCCGACTTCCCCGACTACTTCTGCTGCGGCGCCAGCACCACCTGCATCGCCCTCGCCGCCAACACCACCGTCCTCTGCTGCCCGGCCGGCTCCGACTGCCTGCGCATCCAGCCAGTGCCCTGCAACCTGCAGCTGCAAGATGGCAAGCTAAACCCGGATGCCGTCATCAAGACCACCGCGCTGGACGGCAAGCTCGGCAAGTGCGGCGACCAGTGCTGTCCCTTTGGCTACTCGTGCGTCGACCGCTTATGCGTGCGCGATCGTAACCAGAACGCCGCGCCGATCGGGACGGGCGGGGGCAAACCCAGCGCTACCACAACGACAAAAGGCGGCGCCAACCCGACATCAACGGGCACCGGTGATCCCACAGCTAACCCAACCGGCGGTAACTCCTCCGACAACAATAACAGCAACAGTAACAGCACCCCCGTAGCAGCCATAGCAGGCGGCGCCACAGCCGCGGGTGTCATCATCATCGGCGCCGCCGTCCTAGCCTTCATCTTCTTCCGCAAACGAAACAAAGACTCTGGCGAGAAAGGAAACCGTCCAGGGGGTAACAGCCCCCCCAAACTCTCCCGCTCCACCTCCTCCTTCGGCAACCTCATCAGCAACCCCATCGTGGCCGACAACAGTTTCCGCACCGACTTCGCCCGTGGCCCGGGGCCGCGCACCCCACCGGAGGATCCGGATTCTGTTACCGGGGCGTTGATTGATTCGAGTGTGAACTCCCCTGAGGCGGGGGCTGGTGCGGGCGGTGCTATGCCGGCTGTTCCGTTGGCTGCTGCGTTGGCGGGACACCAACAACAGCAAGGGGCATACGGCGGATACGGCAACCTCGACCCCGGACCCGGTGCCGGTCTCGGCGCCGGCCTAAGCGCAGCAGCAGCACGAGGCCTAGGAGGACTAGGAGGACCCGGAGGGGCAGGACAAAACGTCTACCTCCGCATGCCCTTCTCCCCCTCCGATCCCAACGACATCGACGACGAGATCTACCACGGCGGTGGGCCGGCCGGGTTGGGCGGGTACTTGCCGCAAACTCCGCGGCAGCAACAATTCCCTAGAGGACCACCACCGCAACAAGCGCAACAGCAACTCCAACCGGGGCAGCAAGATAAAAGAGAGAGAGAACCCAGCTCGGTAAGCATCAACGTCTTTGCCGATCCGAATATTACACCCGATCGTACACCGGAGACAAATGCGGATGAGTATGAGGATGTTGCTGTGAGGGATACCCGGGTCGGCGGACCCGGACCCGGACAGGGTGGACCAGGGGGGCCGGGGGGAGGGAATAATAGATACACGCAAATGACCTCTTTCACGCAGATGTTGGATAAGGCGGATTTGGGGGGCATGGCGAGGGGGGAATCGTTTTTGGATGCTTATGCGGATGATCATGATGATGGGCGAGGGAATGGGGGGCTGGTTCCGCCTGTGCCGAGGAGGTGATTTTCTCAAGTTTTATTATTGACCCCCTTGTGTGGTGGTGGTGGTTTCATACCCTTTTCCTTGTGGGTTACCTTCCCTTCCCTTTTCCTATTGGGGTGGGTGGACATTCCTGTTTATCTTTTGCATGGCATGGCCTTGGGTTTGGCGTTGCTTTTCGGGGGTTGGGGGTTGGTCGATATACGATATATGTGGGTTAGACTTGGAGGGCTGTGGGACGAGGAGATGATCTCGACGAGATGCGCTTGGCCGTATCTGTGTTGGGTTTGTTGGATTGTACGATGGGACAGACACCTTTTATACCCTTAGCCGGCTGGAGACGGAGAGCTGGATGATTACCTTCGAGTCGTAGATATTTTAATCAAGTTTTGAGCGTCAACACGGGATGGTTTGGGATGTTCGTGCAGGTTAGTTGGTGGCCGCGGTCATGGAAGGTTATGCGCAAGAGCATCGTTTTAACCAACCCAACCCCGTTTATCCACTCCGTCTATCAACCCTCCCCATCTAAATTACACAAGCCTGAAACACCTAAAACACCCACATACTACTGTTTCTTCTTCCCCCCCGCAGCCGCAGCCCTCTTCTCCGACGCCTCCCGATCCAACTTGGCCACCTCATCGGCCTCCTTCCTTTCCGCATACCACTGCCCGGCCTGCAACACCAACACACCCACCAACACCAGCGCCAAAATCACATGACTCGCACTCAACACCCTCAAACTATCCTCCCGTCCTAACACCACCTCCCCCGTCAACGGGCCCGAATACACCGTTCCCGCCACCCCCGCAGCCGCAGCCGCCTTCTGCTGCTCCTCCGCCGCCGCCAACCCACCAGGTTGACTCACAGCCCGCATCCCCTTGACAATATTACTCAGGTACACCCCCGCACCAATGACGTATAGGATCAGACTGCCGCCGTCGAAGAGCACGTTGGCTTCGGAGGGGCGGAAGAGTTTGATGAAGAAGCCGAGGAAGCCGACGAAGACGATGATGTGAAGCATGCGGGCGATGAGGGGCGGGGATTGGTGCATGAGGCGGAGATGGGTCTCGAGGTGGTCGAGGAAGGAGGGCGGGATGGGGTCGGAGGTCCAGAGGAGGGGGAAATCGTAGGGGAAGGAGGCGAAAAGGATGCCGAGGGCGAAGCAGACGGCTGAGATTGAGAGGATTATGTTAGTTTTGGTCTTGGGTTCGGCTGGGAAGGGGTTGGGAGGGCTGCGTACGGCCGATGATGAGAAAGGTTGCAAAGGAACCGGAGCCGCGGTAGTCTTTGGATCGGGTCGTTTTCGACCAGTCTACCCATCGGGAAGCCATGATGGTGGTGGTTGTGAGGATGCGACAGTTGTGGAGTCAGTAGGACCTGATGTCGGGACTGGGCGAGGCTGTTTCGAAATAGCCAAGGTTCGGCTTCGACAGATGATCGGACTCGTCGGGTATTCGCTGACGCGGCTGGCGTGCGCCTGGAGTAGTGCGGTGATCGCGATGGTCTTAGGTTACACGAACTAAATCAAGTCCCCATATGGTTCGGCCGCGGCGATTGACGTCGCGATGACCGTGTTCGCCGTTGTGTCGTTGACAACTCGGAGGATGTTAGATTGTTGGTTGAAGCTGGACTCGACGTCCCAAATATTTGGACTTGGCACCTCGCACCGTGCCGAAATAATGACGCACGGACCATTTAAACCTGGGAAGCATGTGGGGGCCACAGTGCGTCACGTCACTTCAGGTTCCTTCCATATCAACATCAAAACATCAGACCAAGGTAAAAAGTGCAAAAGGCGAAGCTGCGTACAACCCCAGGATTCGAACCGATCGAACTTTGTGCCTCCGAAATTTCTTGCTTGCACATACCACGCATGCGCACCCGAAATTTCTGGCTAGCTGATTTACGTTGAGCGCAACGCAATTCCACTCGACCAGACGGCCTCTGGTAAAGGCTAACTTGAAAGCAGCGCCCGCGGAAGGAGGTTATATGCCCTCTCCGCAGTGCACCTCTTTTTGAACGCCTTTCTGTCAACATTTTCAATTTTGGGTTTTCACATTTTCAGACTATGAGAGAACGTGATCTCAACTGTTGTAGAAATACATAACATTCCCTATCATTCCGCATCACCACGCTCCAATATGTGCACCCCCTACGCCGTGCTATTATCCAACGACTGAAGCGCATGCGCATGGTACCTCTCCCCCTTTGGCGCAAACTCCTTCATAATTCTCTCCAGCTCCACCAAATCCGCCTCCTCCAACTCAATCTCCACCGCGTTCTCGCGCACCCTCTCGGGGGTAGAAGCACCTGGGATAGGGATGATCTTGGGCATCCCTGGCCGCTTGGCCACGGCCAGTACCCAACCGATGGCGATCTGACCCGGCGTGCAGCCCTTGCGGGCGGCCAGCTTCTCGACTTCCCGCACGAGGCCGAGGTTGCCTTCGAACACGTCCGGTTGGAAACGGGGGAGGAGGCGGCGGAAGTCGTTCTCGGGGAGGTCGGAGAAAGATTTGATTTGGCCGGTGAGCATGCCGCGGCCGAGGGGGGCTATTTAACGTGGTTAGCTTGGTGATACTGTCAGAAGCACAAAGATGGGAGAGTAAATACGCACAATAGGCCAGAATAGGAATATCCAACTCAGCACACGCCTCCGCAACCCCATTCTCCAACGGCTCAGTCGACCACAACGAAATCTCCACCTCCACCGCCTCCACCCTCACCAACTTGGCCGCCCTCCGAATCGTCGCCGCACTAACCTCACTCAACGCAATGCCCCCAATACTCCCATCCTCCACATACCCCTTCAACGCCTCCACAATCGGCTCAATCTCTAACAGCGGATCCTTCCGCGCCGGCTCAAACTGATTAATCCTCACCTTCCCCTCCCCCCCGGCCCCGCCCCCGCCAATCATCCGCACGCTGTTGCTGATGCTGGTGCGGATGGCGGAGGGGGAGCATTCCGGCCGGAAGTTCTCGAAGACGCAGCCCTTGACGTTGAGGAGGATCTTGTCGATGTCTTCGGGGTAGCGGGCGTAGTAGTTGTTGAGGAGGGTCAGGGTGTTGTCGGTGGGGGTGCCGTAGAATTCGCCGGCGTTCATGTAGTTGCAGCCGGCGTCGAGGGCGGCTTTGATGGTGGCGAAGGCTTGTTCTTCGGTGATGCGGCCGGGGGGGAATTTGAGGCCTGGGGGGATGTTAGTTGGTATGGTCTCTATGCGAGTGTGTAAGTGTGTGACTGTGAGTGTTGTGACTTACCCATCAGGCCGAAGCCGATGTTGCCGACTTGTTTGCCCTGGATTGTGTGGACCATGGTTGCGAGATAAACTGGTGGTGGGATGTGGTATGTGAGTCAAGGTAAAGGCAGTGGTTTCAGTTGATATGTGGAATGTGTGAGATGAGCTCTTGGTTTGGTAGATAACTCTCGCTGCTTTCGTGAGGATGAGACCCGGTTTTTGAAGTCTACGATATTCTAGCAATGGATTTTACAAGATAATGCCGTTGACCCCCTCCCGGAGATAGATGGTCTTAAGCGCCTACAGGATGGCAATTCCCGCAGAGACCCTAACCCCGAGCCCGAGGCTTCCGGTCCACGTCGGTTGTTACGGTGTTATGGTGTTACAGAGGCGAGCTCCGCTTGGTGTCGGAGATACCTTTGGAGGGGTTTAACGGTTTCGCGAGTATGACGAATAGCCCCAAGAAACTAAGACACGCCTCGCCCCATCGAAATAAATTTAGAGGAGAGCTAGTGCCATCGATCATGCATTACAGTCAGAACCTAGAATTTCCCGAACGCTGTCAAGCTCAAGCAGTCTCGAGGGAAGCGCGATGAGGGGCAGCTCAACCCCACTTCCCGTGCCTGTGTAAGCAAGCCCGATAGCCGAGGGGTCCACGGAGGAAGTTGCAGAGTATACCCGGTTTTCAGAGGTCATGGATGGCTACGCCACGGAGTGGCGTGGATCCACCCTACAACATCGGGCTGCACCACTGCAACGCCCTAATACACCGCAACGAGGGCAGTTCAAAATCCGACTCTTGTTGACTGATTTGTGGCATATTGTTGGAAGACCAACAGCCACTGACCCAAGGTGACACACACACACGAATGGGGATTCACACTGCTGAGGCTAGGGGGCTATGAGGCTCTCCTAAAATTCAATCTTAATCGTCTCTCTTCTCTCTCTCCCCCCCTCCCTTCTGTAGGGGGGTTCCAAACTCCGTGATATATCTCTCTGAGTGGCGATGGTGGCACCGCATGCAACCGCACCTGGCCTAAGCCGAGTGATCTCTTGCCACCGCGTTCTGGGCCTTGACCCATTGACCTAATAACCTACTGTATTCTAGTATGGTGCAGTGTCTAAAGAAACAAGACAAAGGGCAGCGTAGGGTGAGCTGAGGCCAGGGCGAGTGATTTTTTCGATGAGTGACAGGTGCAGAGAAGAAAAATCGAATGATGTGTGAAGAAACAGAAGGGAAAAGAAGAGGAATTGGGATGCATCTGCCTAGATATGCCTAAGGAAGGTACCTACATCTCAAAACTCCTATTCCCAACGCTCTCTTCCATGGAAATACCCTCATTCGTCAATATAATATGTTTGGGGTGAGCCTATTCAACCCCCGAGACGTGACGCGTCCCTCATGTTCCATTTATATCTACCTAAGCAGGGCAGAGATCGGTTGGCGGCTGGGCGTCTCTCGGAAACACACGTCCGTACAAGACAAGAATGTGGCCATTGCCCATGGTGATATCTGTCCGGGCCACATTTTCGTCGCCAGCGTTGGCCGCCTCGAGTATGCTGTCGACAAAGGCATTGACCTGGGAATTGTCCGAGCACTTGCCCAGCTCGTCGTTGTCCTGAGCCGTCGCACGTCCACCAGAACCGATTTGAGAAAACCCGTAACCAATGACGCCCCCTGCGGCCAGCTTGACAACCTCACAGGTCACCGGAAATTGGTGGACATAATCATAAAGGGTGGTACCAAACGCCTTGATCCTATCGGCGCACGCGACCCCCTGAGCCCACCCATCCGCGAGCCGCACCCACTCCCCGCCGACCGTGTCCCGCACGCACGTCAACAGCGACCGGCAAGAAGCATAATCCCATCTCTTCTCATGCTCCGCCCTTTCCACTAGACCCCAGCTCGAATGGCACACCCCCTCCTCCTCCTCCTCCTCCTCCTCGCTAGCACCACCACCACTACCACCACCACCACCACCACCACACCCATCCCGCACCTCAAGCCCAGCCGACTGCACCACATCCCCGTACGGCACGAACGCCTCGCTTTTGACATGCACGGCATCGTCCCACTCATCCACGGGCACGCCCACGGTGATGCCCAGCGCGACCTGCTGCCAGCGCACCGTCTTTCCAAACACCTCGGACACGTTGCCGTGGCCGAACCCGGCCTCGGCCAGCAGGTCCGGGTCAAAGTACGGCGAGAGCGAGCCGAGCGCGCTGGCCTCGGGCACTTTGAGGAGCTGCCGGTGGCGTGCTTGCTCGGCGGACCAGGGGGCATTGGCGAGAATACGAGCACGACCACGCGCACGCGCCTTCTGGGTTGGGGGCGCGGGGTCGATGGCGCCGGCCCTGGCCTCCGTCAAGGCAGTAGCAGAGGAAGGGACGCTCCGCTTTCCGGGGACGGTCCAATCTTCACGGATCGAGAACCTTGTCGCTCCCTGGAAATTGACGCAGTTGTCGTCGCTGCTGGCTACGAGATCTCGGCTGCATGTCTTCCAAAAAGCGACGTCTGAAATTGTATCGCGTCCAAAGGTCAGCCACGTTCACTCGTTGTGCAGGATTTACGCTTGTAGGGCCAGATCAGACGAGAAGATTGGTCAGGGGCGGAACTCACTGTTCGATTCTTCATCCAGCTCCTCCGGCTCGATGGTCGCCGAGATTGCATTGGGAGGAACGTTGTGGCAAGCATCAGGGTACGAATACCCTGGGTAAACGTAGGATCCAGAGCCCAGCCGGGCGCCGCGGCACTGGGAACCCAAGTAGAAAGTGACGCGGAAGGCCTGGGCTTGAGTAGCCAGCAAAAGGGATGGAATAATGGAAGGAAGTTTGAGATGCATGGTGAATGATGAAGGTAGTAACTAGATACTAATTAGATGCTGTAGAGATTCTGGGTCGCTCGACTATCGTTTGAGTGCGATGGTAGCTCGGCTGGACGATGCCGGCAACGAAGCGCTCCGGGGGACCCTCATCTTATAGAAGTTTGTTCTTCCACCCCTCAACTACCCCTAGGCTGAGATTTTCGACCCTAAGCACTTTTGGGGGCCGTATCTTGGGATTCTGCCTTGTTCGTTAAAGCTGCAGCCCGGTTGTCTCAAAGCCCAACTGGCGCAAAGGTTGGTTGTGGTTGGTCCAAGACTCCAAGGCCTGTTGGTCCACGGTTGCTGTACTTCAAGCGAAAGGGGGGTTGCGTTGGAACCGAGGCACCGCAGAGACAGCATCAGGGTACACGATTCTTCTCTATTAGGAGCCAAGTACGGTGCTAGATCACAATGATGGGCGTTTGGTACGGTGGCTGCTTTTGGACGATCCTTCTGTAGCCCTTGGGTAAAGATGTCCCGAATAATAATACCATTTGGGATTCCCATATTCACCGACACGTACCTCCGCGGAAGACGGCTACGAAATGGGCACCTAATATCTAGGTAGGTACCCAAAGGGGGGAGTCCGATACAGTCAAGGGGGTCCCAATACACCTGCTTCATGAATGTGATGCATCTGAGACTTTTTGGTCTGTAACCCCGGTGGGGGCCGGTGGAGAGAAGAAACCTACCTACCTAGGGTGTCATTAATGTTATCCTATCGAGGAAGCGGTGAATATCCGCCATGTCTGATCAGGAGTACCTAATAGTGGCCGCAGGAGTTGTACTGATACCTCCTTTTGATGGCCTGGAAAGACATCTACCTAGGTAGGTACTTACATGTACGTGTGAGCTCCCCCACTTTGGGTCCCAAGCGTCTTATCTTCCTGGGTAATCAAGTATCTCGAGCTCGCCGGCAGTGTTGCTAGTTAAACCCTGGCGGTTGCGTAAGGGACAACACGGACCCTTCTCAGCGATGCTGCAGCCCTGACCTGTTGGCACGTACATACCATGCCTCATGAGTGCATAGCCAACTTGGCCATAGGACCCGCGGAATTTGCAAAGAAGTGATGTTTTCTTTAGGAAGGCGATGCACAAGTCTGCTTGGTCCGTTGTGTGTGGCGGAGCACTCAACTCGGCGGCAACGATGCTGATCATTTTGAACTTATGCCCCTTATTCGTTGAAAGCCATTCCGATACGCTTCGGTACCTACTTGGCGAGGCTGTTGGCGGCGGTTTCCGGCAATAAGCAAGGCGGCAGCCAGAGAGCAGCCGAGTTCCATTTTCCCGCCCCCACCGTTGTAACTACCTATGTGTAACCGCGCTCAGTGCGTTTCGGCTTTGGGGGTTTTTCTCCTCCCCGCCATTATCTTGGTCCCTTAGCTTTGGTTAATTCGAACTCACACCGAATCTCCCCATACCATACTGAACACATGGCGGACGAAAAAGACAACAAGATTCCCGCGGCTTCGAATGCCCCTCCTGCCCCGGCGGTCTGCTGTACCCCTCTCGAGCGCCGACTCGCATCCTGGTGCTGCTTCCTTGCCACTCTATTGTTCAACGCCCTACTCCGAATCTTTGTCTGGCCGCACGTCTCGAGCAGCCCTTATTTGATTTTGGTCGTCATCGGCACGCGCAGTGTCGTCGGGGTCTCGTGGCTGCGCCTTCACCAGTGGCTGACGGGCGAGCAGAAGATGGATCCCTTGCTTCAGACGGCTATTGGGTTTCTGCCTACTATCTTGGTGGACCTTGGGCTTGGGAGCTGCTATCGAAGTTGCAGTGTGAGGGGTGTAGTGGCTCGGGGGTACTGTGGGAGTGGATGAGGGCGAGTGTCTGCGAGTGTGATGGTATATCTTATCGGGCGGGGCTATGGCAGTTTTCTGCCGCTTGGATAAGAATTGGAAGGAGTACTGTTCAAGTCCTTGGTACCTCCGCCATCAGACAGCTTTGTATCTGAAAAGATGAGAGGACGGTATTGCTGCTCCTGCTGCTTGGTCGACCTATGTACGGTGCACCCTTAGTGCTAAAAAGGCTCAATGATTTTTTGATTTTCAAGTCCGTGTGCAAGTCGGTGCCTGCACCACAACTTACGGCCATGTAAGCCGTAAAATACCACTACCAAACCACAACGTTAAATCTTGGAATAGATGACGATTTAATTATATATCGGTTATCGATGTGAGGTTTAAGGTGTGGGTTGGCGAAATACCTAACAATGTAAGCAAGGTATAGCCGACCCTCGATACAAGCTGGAGGTGTAAGCCGTAATAGGTAGGAGCCCCGGGCAGTATCAGGTCGAACGGTGCGAGGTCTGAGCTCCAGGCCAGCCGGGCAGTACCGCTGGCCGACTCTAGTTGTACCTTACCTCGAGGGTAGTCAGATGGCCAACCTACGCCTTAAACCTCTGGCCGCCCCATACCTTGTATCACTATCCGGTATATACCTTGATTCCATATTAATGTATAGTATTGTAGGTTGATGCTGGTGTTTTGCGACTTACATGGCTGCAAGTTGTGGTGCAGGCATTGACTTGCGCACGAACTTGAAAATCGAAAAATCATTGAGCCTTTTTGGCACTAAGGGTGCACCGTACCTATGTATTAATCCGGATTCGGCCACCCCAGTCGTTCCCAATGAGAAAGTCCAAGTCCAAAAGTCTTCATAAAATGAAGGTGAACTGTTTAGTCTGGTGCAAGCCACCTGTGCCCTCCGGGTTTGCCCCACCCGTACTAACCTATAACTACGCTGTTAATTGGCCAATTCTTACCCCCAGTATACTATACGCCAGCTAGTATATACCATCTAGTCAAGGGCGTTGTAACTACTTTTGTGGTCGTATATCCCGCGAGTCGGCGCACTGGTACCTCTCCGGGTTGTGAGCGACCTCCGAGGTGCATGATTTGACTTACTAACTGACAGCAGTCTGCTTCTCCCTTGCTCGACATGCTCTCAGATGTAAGCCCGTGCCATGCTGGGGAAGTAATTCAACCGCGGGGATCAAGAAGTTGAACACTTGGGAAACAGCCTTTATGCTGGCTTGCTTATGTCATCACTATCCCAAGACTAACTACCTAATGTACTCGCGGACAAAGGGGCAGAAGAGCCAAGGCATAACTTATAATCTAGAAAAGGAGGATGTACGGGCTTTAGGTGGAATAAGGAAGGAGATGGAGGCCGGATGGGCGGTGCGGATCACCATGGGCAGCTCCGAGCGGAACAACATGGTAGGAATTGAAGCAATTGTCTGTATCCCGCTGTCAATGAGTGGCGACCCGAGAGACGAGAGCTTCAAAGAAGGGCTGGTGATGTGGATCCGGGCTTGCTCTACATTTTGTAGTGTACACCTCGCTGTCGACTAAGGGTCTGCTTAGCAAGTCACGGGCGAGAAATTACGTTGCAAAAGTCCGACGACTTGCACCTAACAGACTGACTTGCGCAATAATCTGTCTCTGCAACGCTTCTTTGCTTGAAACTCATCGTGACATACATGTATCCTGCGGAGGAATACCTCGATTATACGTCCTGGAGAATTCTGTCGGCAGTAGAACAGCTTTTCCTCATCATGCGTTGTTACATAGGGATCCGGCGAGACATGATTTGAGATAACTCGAAGATATTATTCACGTTAGAGTACATAACTTTCTGATGTCGACGTACAAGGTAATTCAAAAAGATTATCCAGCCTTTCGAGGGATTCCTCTGCCAAAAATACGGTGCAATAGTGTTATCATGAAGATGTGTCTTGGTCGCTTCGGTTTTACTTCTTGGTCCCCGAAGTGGCACTAGACCCAGTGCCGGATTTGTTCGAACCGGAGGAACTGCCAGTGAAGCCCGAAGCCCCCGTCCCCTGGGAAGTCGGGGCAGCCTGCGAAGCACCCGATCGGTCTCCGGCCGACTGTGCGCGAGCTGCGAAGCCGCCGGAGCTCATGTCACCGCCGCTCTTGGCCTGTTGTCTCGTCAGGGAGATAACGTTGTGAATACTGGATATGCTAAACTTGTGATGACTGGATTCGCGAGGAATCCGATTTTGTCATATCATGCTTGGGCATCTTGAACTACGGATTGGGACAGCGGAGTTTGAGGATATGTTGCGTCCCTATTCAAGGGTTCGTAAACGGGAAAGAACTCGGCTAGAGAGAAAGAGTGCCTGTGAAGATGCAACAAGTAAGGCGGTAAAAATGAATTTTAATATTTGATTTGTTCGGCAACTATATACTGCAATGATCTCACCAGAGCTTCCCGTTTTGCACAACTCTCCCTCTCGCATGACGCATTCAACACTTTGAGATGACGCTACCTTGCGTGATGGTGACATGACATGACCCAAGTAGTGGAATCCCACACAATTTTGGCCTGGTGACGCTATAAAGCTCGGCGGCGATGTACACGGAGAACAGGCATCCAGTGCGCAAAAGCCCGCGTTCGGTCATCGAGTCCGTCGCCGCGTCCCTTATCCCAGCTTATCAACCTCTTGGCCTGTCTGCCACCTTCTGACGTCCGATTAGAAAGCCCCCTGGTCTTTGCATGGGAGTTGTTGACAAGTCTCTCGGGGGGCTAAGCCAGAACGGTTACGCTGCAGAGTGTGTCGCTCAACCAAGCATGGAATCGCTCTGCCCCAGTTGCGTCACTGGTTTGGGACAATATGAAGATGCCGGGAAAGCCCAGGACATCAGAAAGCAGAGGAAACCAAAGGTATTATGGGCCAATGCAACCACATTGATGAAAAATTGCATCAAGCCACTGTTAACAAATGAATTTCCTCTCGAACATCCACCTCGCGCCAAAAGTCGTTTAACCGCCCGGGTCCCCCCCACCCAACCCCCCCCCCCACCCCCCCCCACCGCGCGGCAAACCAACCGACACAACTGCATCCCGTCTCTGGTCTCTGTGGCTGATTGGGGCAAGAGGTGGAATTCACAGAGCACTACGAAATTGACCATCAGTTATCTCTGGATCACAGCCGGTTTTCTGAGGTCATGGATGGCTACGCCACAGAGTGGCGTGGATCCACCCCACAAGTACTTGTGGGGCCTCTCGGCCGTACCGGTTTCCCTCCAAAACACATCTGGCGGTGACAGATCTTGACCACTGATTGGTCGAAATCTGGGTGGAGCTCAAAGTGACTTTGAGCGCCACACCGCCGACGGCTGGTCTGAGCTCCTGAGATAAGAATATCGATAGGATACAGTCAGAACCTAGAATTTCTCGAACGCTGTCAAGCTCAAGCAGTCTCGAGGGAAGCGCGATGAGGGGCAGCTCAACCCCACTTCCCGTGCCTGTGTAAGCGAGCCCGATAGCCGAGGGGTCCACGGAGAAAGTTGTAAAGTATGCCCTCTCAGATAGTGCATCTGATCGACTGGATATAATTCTAGGTGCAGACGGTCGTAGTCATGTGCACTTGCGAATACTGAAAAATCAGGTGAACATATGACTGACCTCCTTGAAAAGTCAGCCCACTAGCGGAACGGCATCGCCGACTTGTCTGCTCAGAACCAGAAAGCTTCGGCTCCAATTGGCCAATCGCCTTGCACTTGCCGGCTTCCGCAGTGGGTGATTCGCTCGGCTCTCGGCGCCATCGCACCCATGACGTCGAGTTCCAGCGCTCCAGGAAGACCCTCGACGGCCTCCATCTCTGGTTCTGGGGAAGGAAGTTCCCTCAAAATCTAGGCCCAGGCGCACCAATCTCACTGGATTGGAGCTAGAAAATGGATTGGTTATCTAAGGTACTAATAAATTCTTCCGGGCATTTTCACCTGGGCAAACTGATCGCAATCATCACGCGAGTTGACGCCACCGATAACTCTCGTCATTCCTGTCCCGACTGCCGTGCCGTTCGCCGCCGTCCAAGGCACTAACGAAGAGAGGACCCAACAGACGGGAACGGGATCCCTAACTAAGCTTGCCTGCCCGCCCAGTCCAGCAGCACGACACAACAGCTTCCAGGTCCCGTCGACCAAGACCATCTGCACCCGACGATAAACACCCGCCATGTCCCAGCAAGCGGGTTCGCCCGGTCTCGCACCTCTCTCCCGGCCTGTGACACTGCAATTGAGCCCGCGCAAGTCGTCCAAAGACCGCATCCAGGGGATTCTCGAGGTTAGTTTTATTTGTCGTTGAACCTCTCGGCCTGGGCACCTGAGGCACCCTAGAGACCGTTGCGGACGGGTTCGTGTCCATCATTACCCCACACACCTGTCACAGGCCCCCCTCGCAAGCAGCGAGCAGCCCAGCCCCCCGGACAGGTTCAGGAACAGAACAGAGAGAAAGGAAAAAGGAAAACACCATCACACATCGCGCGGAAGAAACAGCGGGTGCATCTCGTCCAACCAAACCACCATCCGGGGCCCAGCAATGTCTCGCCTTGCCGAAGCGATCTTCGGCCCGTCAGCGAACAACCTCTTCAATCTGACCGTTCGTCCTGTCCTCCACTCACCACCATCACCCACCCCCCCTTGGTATTGCGTGCTCGCGCGCCAATGCCCTCCCACCCCCACGTCGCACGTGCGTCGCGTTGTTGCTCCTGGTCTGAGACACTGCAATACGCCAGAAGAAGAAAAAGAAAAGAAAGATTGATGAAAAGAAAGCATTTTGGTTTTAACTATTCTAACCCACCGCCGCAAAACAGACCGCCCGCGACCGCGCCGACTCTCTCGCTTCCAGCCCCAACTCGGCCCACGTCAGTCCCCGATTACAACCCCTGCTCGAGCGCGAGCGCCGCGCCAGCGACCCCTCCGGCTCAGGATGGCCCCACGATCTCAATAACAGCAATGGCCAGGGTAATGGTGAAGACCATGACGGGGTGATCACGACCCAGCCCGAGCGGCACCGCTCGCTCAACTACCAGAGCACCGTCGAGACGAATCCCGCGCCCGGCACGCGGAAGCGGTCGGCGTTGAGCAATGGGAGTAGGAAGAACTCGGGCGCGCACGGGGCGGGCACGATACCGTCGTCGCCACGGATATCGGGGCGAGGTGCTGGTGAAGAGGAGCTGCGGGATCGACCGAGGCGGGAGCCGGACGAGCCGTCGTGGAAGAGGAAGTTACGGTATTTTAAGAGTATTGAGTTGGAGAATAAGGGGAGCGTGGCAAGGGATCATTTGGCGTTGGGTGAGTTCATTGCCCATTTATCCGTTAAAGGAACGCGAACTAACCATGTCGCCCACCACAGAACGCACATTCCTCGCCTGGCTCCGCACCTCCCTCGCCTTCGCCTCCATCGGCATCGCCATCACCCAGCTCTTCCGCCTCAACACGTCGCTGGCCGACGACTCGCACCAAGCCGACACGCTGCGCCACTTGGGCAAGCCGCTCGGCACGGCTTTTCTAGCTGTCAGTATTTTGATTCTGCTGTTGGGATACAACCGGTTCTTGCAGGGCCAGTACTGGGTTATCAAGGGCAAGTTTCCGGCGAGCCGGGGCACGATTATGTTGGCGGCGCTGATTGCGTTTACGGTTACGATGGCGTCGTTGGTGGTGATTTTGGCGGTGCAGAATAATTTTGGGTCGTAGTTGGGAGGGCTAGCTGGTTTTTTTTTTTTTTTTTTTTTGGGTTTGGTTTGGTTTATCTGGCGTTGAGGGTTTGCATGTTCTTGTTGCGTTATGGTTATGAATACCCAAGTTGGATGATGCATGAGGAGGAGTCGGGCGGGTTAGCTCACAGAGGTTCTTGGATACCCAGGGTTGATTTCTGAAGGTACAAGGCTGAAATGAGAATTAACGGTTACAAATTGGAAAATTATATACCTCCCAAATTTCTGGATGTGTTTGTTTGTGCTTTGACGTTTCTTTCCCGTTCTCTACGTACATACCATCCGTTCAGTTCAGTCTTAGCGAACCCACAATTCAACGACCACACAACAACAACCGACCCCACCAGCCATCCGACAGCACCTCTCACTCTTAATTTCGTCTCACAAACCCTAAAAATGGCCGTTAATGTCCAAGAATTTGCTCAGACGCAGTTGAAACTGCTGGCTGCGGAGCTCGCATCTGAGATTGCCGAGTCGTCTGCTCTTGTGTCTTTGCGTAAGTCGATTGCATTTCTGTTTCTGTTTCTCTGCTCCTCTTGGAGGCCATCAACCACCTTTATGAACGGGTTGTGAAATGACATCGCATCAAACATCACCACTTTTCCAACTCTTCCATCATTCTCATTACATATCCAATAACCACTACCTCACACAGCCCGTCTTCCC